>NC_069130.1:41477428-41527428 GCF_026914265.1 Mya arenaria | reverse complement strand
TGAAGTCAGGAGAGTTTTCCATTTAAGGGCTTCAAAAAAGCCAGTCTTGCCTGTGGGACTGGGTGCTTTTTAAACACCATATTGGGGACCTAAAGCGCCGCCCAAGCTCATTGCCCATTGCCAAAATGGTTTTAGTTGTTAAGCAGATTGACCAGGTTAATTACACATCCCTGTCCTTGTAGAGGTTGACCTTGCTTCCCCATATGATGGTCAACCATATTTCTTACTGTTTCTATAAAATTGACATGTTAAAAAAATACTCAACGGCAGTTGTAATCCTGTTATTTTATGGGTCATATCTATTGAATTTGTTTGTATTAAGGTTACTCCGCTGAGAAATAATATAGTTGTTCAACGTCATTGGTTGACCTTGGATTGGTTGCAGCAGTACAAGCTTGACCACAGGGCTGTAGATTTGTCTGAAGATGATGTACATTTGTTCATATTCAGATAACTGAGAAATCATATATTTCTTCCATATCATTGTTGGCCTTGAAGATGTGGCAGCTGGTGGTCATTGCTTGACCACAGGGCTGTATGTCTGAAGTTGAAGCTCAATTTTTCCAGATAGAAATTGATGTTGAAAGCTGTGAGAGTGTGAGGTATCTTTCATGATGTAACCCATCAGAAGTACTCAGATTGAAAATATATCTTTCAGGATGTCTGAAATTACTAAAAAAAAAAATTGCAAGAGGATTGTTAGGGCTCGAAGTACTTAGAATATAGAATGTACCTTTTAGGATGTCCGAAATGACTAATTATCTTCCTAATAGTTGGTTTTGGTCAACCAAACGGTGGTCATCAGTAATGACCACAGAGCTGCATGTCCAAAGTTTGTATAATATTTGTTAGAGGATTGGTATGAAAGTTTGTCTTCCCAGTGGTTCATTCTCACCTGAGGTCCAACAAATAGAAAGTCGACCACAGAGTTGCATGTCCAATGTTGATGTATTCTTTTTCGAGGGTTTAGTGTTCCAAGAGCTATAATCCTAAGATAGTATTTTTCGTGATGCCCAAATGATGTTTTTTCTCCTAATGGTTAGATGTGTTCTATGTACTTGTGAATGTGGTCTTCGACTGACCACAAACTTGCATGTGGAAAGTTTTATATTGTGATGATGTCATATGCTAAAGCACTTTTTATTTCACCTCATAAGGCTTGTAATACTTGTATATATCTGGAGTTACCTATATTGAACAAAGTTAAAGAAGAACAATACAATTTCTTCAATAATTTAAAAAGAAAATTATATACCTAGAAATTATTCAGTGGTCTTCTTTCCCATTCTTCTAGAATTCTCTAATAATTAATTAGTTACACTATTTAATCTTTTTAATCAATATGTGCATGAATTCTATATCTTGCTTTGAAAAAAATATTCAATTAAATATTTATTTAATTGCCTGCAGTGTTTTGTGTTCTAAAAGTTAGTCGTACAAATTGATTTTCATGTTACCCCATGTGCATGTACATTTTTATGGCCTTTTGTTATTAATAATTAAGTGACAATTACCGTAAAAGGCCGCCTTATCATTTTTCATCTTTTCGCACCTTCTGGCTAAATTTCATGCGAGTCCTTTGATGTTTCACTTGGGGAATGTAGTCTATGTAATACTGCAATTAAATATTAATTAATAATGGTGATAAAATAAATACATGTATATAAACTGGTAAGGTACATGTAACTTGATGCAGTAGTTCACTTCACCTTAGTTAAAAATTTAAATTCTTGAGACTTGTTTCAAGTTTCATTAATTGTTAAAATTTAGGGGCATTTGTTAATAATCATCAATGAAGGACTTGTTGCACATAATGGTTAAATTCATGAGGTGAGTTTATATATTTTTATTATTTAGTTATTATTATTATTATTATTATTATTATTATTATTATTATTATAATTATATTATTATTTTTTATTATTTTTATTTTTTATTATTTTTATTATTATAATTCATTTTTTTACAAAGATATATTGATATTACATAATATCTCTACAAACTCAATATATATGATAATCATACTTATATAATGGTTTTTGCCATTATTATTTTTGAAATATTTTTAATTTCAAATTGGTTAAAATTGAAATATAATATCGAACTTCGGTCAAAATTTTGTTACTCAGGGCAGAGTCAACAAAAAGTTTGTTTCCCTACCCACATTATCAAGTGTGGGTAGTTGGGTAGGTCTTTTTTTATGCCCCCTAAGGAGGGAATATTGAAATGGCAATGTCCATCTGTTCGCGTGTGTGCCTGTTCATCCAGCTGTTTTTTCCTTATCCATTATAGTCTTTAACTTTGTCATATGCAGGGAGGGATTTTAAATTTCATTGGCACATGTATGTGTTTGGTACATCAAGATGACATGCCCCATGCAAGAACCATGTTCCTACCTCTCTTACTTCATCACGGCTCAAAACTTGAAATTAACCATCGTTGGGTCAGGCGTATGCTTATTCTAAGTTTCTGTTAGCTCTTTCTGAATGTATACCCTATTATATCATGTATAGGACGCTAGCATAGATAATACGCAGGCAAAAAAATAGTTGAGAAAACGGGTAAAAACCCTTAATATATAAGATAGGATGCAGCAGAAAAATGTCAAAATCGGAGCTGAAAAATTGAGGTTGGTAAAGTATTTATAACATATATTGAAGTAAAAAACAAACAAAAAAAATGTATATAAGGCATATTTTGATAACTGTCTTGTGTATTTCGATAATTATCGTCGTATTTCGGTAATTTAGCGTACACAACAATGATATATGTCTTGACATTTTGAGAACATTCACGCATATTATAAGACTTGTACAAATGCTGTAATAGTCCCGACACGCCTTCTGACTGACAGTCAACCGTTGCAACCGTTGCAATAGTTCCGAATTTTTAAGACGAGAATTTGGGGTAAAAAAGTGCGTCCTATGCATGATATAATACGGTACATATTAGAAATTGCATAATCCATTGAACTGGATGATGTTTCGGGGGCATTTGTCACTTACTGTTACAGCTCTTGTCTCACGTTTTACTTGCTAACAGAAATCATTAATTCCGAAATAACAACTTTCATGTCACAGGTAGTTTTGTGAGACAGTCTGTATGCCAAACAGTTTAATTATTGTTAGCGCAAGCATGGCTCGGGTCCAGCAAGTTTTCTCACGTTGATATAAATCATTTTACAAAACCAATTTCAAAGGGTTTACTGATGTCACATACTTTAGTAGCGGTCATTTCATACTGGAAATTGCTTATGCACCACTCAGCACAGACCTTTTGCAAAGTGTCAAATACTTGAGTGAAGGTCACGTAGTCATGAATTGGTCATCATCGGCTAAACATGCTCGGGTCACAAAAGGGCGGTGGATTTTTATTAGGGGTATTCCTATTGAAGTTGCAATTGATGTTAAGATATTGTACAGGAATGTTTTCTTTTCGGGACAAAGTTTAAGTATTTTGAAATTCCGCTGATACTAATGGTGTTCAGGACATTGGCATGTTTCATTTATTGGTTAAAAATTTTTGAAAATTTTTGAAAAAAATACTTCTGTAATTAAATAAACTGTTTTGTCTATATATATGAAAACTTTAATTTAAGCCACATTCCAACAGATAGAACAACAGTTTTGACTTTTCTTTAAAAAAAAATTGTCTCACAGTCGGCCGATTTTGGCATTGATGTATTGAGGCATTATATATATATAAGATAACTCACGTATACAATAGATCTCAATTGTTTAGAAAACTGCCGAAAAACTCATTTTTCATTTGTTTTAATATATCATTGTAAGTTAACATATATTTCTGTATGGTTTACATACTCTGAGGAGGTTTCGACTTATTTCGATGCTTTTTTTATAATAACAAGAGTTAAACAGCTTCGTTACAGCCTCCTTTTCAGTATGTTAACTTCATATGCTGTTAACCAAACTAATAATCCAGAAATGGAATTTACTTTGACAGGAAAATTGACAAATGATGTTTGATTAACTGTATTATGAAACACTATTAAAGTAATGATGTTATTCTTATTTGAAGAGTTTATAGCTCTAATAGTTTCTAACAATTTAGGAACCTAAAAGTGTGTTTTAATTTTTAACTTGAATTTTAAAATTAATTCATTTTAATATGTGAAGTTGGCTTCTGAACTCCAGACATGAAAATTTGACACGCAATTTAATTGTGAAATCTTAATTGGCTGTAAAATATAATAATCAGAGATAAAATGAATTCTAATCATAGAGTTATGACCCTTGTGTGGAAATCATTCATGAATTAATTCTTTATTCTGAATACTGCAATAATATTTTATTGTGGAACTTTATCAAGATGGAGTTTAAGTGTCGGAATTGCAGTGTTGATATGCATTAGTGCTCAGAATTATATTTTGTTCAATTTGATGGCAGTACTTTTCAAATCAGCTGTACATATATTTTATGTTTTTGCAAATAAATATCCAGCTGTTGTTGATTTTAATCAGGAGGCTGAACCAGTAAATGAAATATAATCACAATCACTAAGCTGTTTAAAGAGGCATTTGATAGTATACATTTCCCTAAATAAATGGTTTATGTGAAATTCATTGGATTGAACCATTTATTTTGGTAAATACATTCCTATAACCTTTAACTGTTACATAAATATTAAAAAGCAATAAAAATTGGCATCTACTATATCATATTGAAAATCATATGAAGTGTCCATATGGGCAAGCCATTTCCAGTACTAAGGAGTCACAGTTGGACTTAAATTATAACATCTTTATGCAAATAGAACTCGATCAAACCAAACACTTTGATAACTTCAAAGTTTTACAATATGACCAGTCATTTTAGGTGCATTTTTGACCAACGGAGTGAGCTTTTCATATATTACTGTCTGCCATGTCTTCTAATTAGTTAATATAAACTTTCAAAAGTGAACGTAAGACAATAAACCTCAAGAGACAGTGGGTAATACTATCATATTAATTACTAACCAATCTAGATATTCATGTCACATAATACTATTATACCCCCCTTCAACCTTTACTATAATACAATACCTACCAATGCAAACTTTGATATTATATCAGTTGACATGACTTACTTGTACGGTATGCTAGCTTAAACAAAAAACTTTGATCTCGGTGACACTTACTCCATAGAAAGTAGTTCCGCCATGTGCATAACACTGTCTGTCGGTAAACGAGGGGGTAACTTTAAATACGTCAGACCTTCCGGGAGAGAAAAATAAACATTATGAATGATGTCCCCGCTTGACTTCAACGGCACTAGGGGGTCGACTGGTATTAAAAATATGGACTAGAAAGTTACATACCCATTTTAGGACAAGGCGTTTTCAAGCTGAGTAATGTAAATCGCTTTGCTGGGTGGGGGGGGGGCTGATTTTAGTTGTACTCTGCGCTAAAGTCAGTTTGGTCAAATTTATTGTGCAGTCAGCCTTAATCATATATGGTCACTTAAATAGATTTATGTAGACTGAAAAATTTGGTAATGTACAAAACAAAACTTGATTCTATTTATATAATACCGTATTATATCATGTATAGGACGCTAGCATAGATAGGACGCAGGCAAAAAAATAGTTGAGAAAACTGGTAAAAACCCTTAATATATAAGATAGGACGCAGCGGAAAAATGTCAAAATCGGAGCCGAAAATTGAGGTTGGTCAAGTATTTATAACATATATATTGAAGTAAAAACAAACAAAAAATTGTATATGAGGCATATTTTGGTAACTGTCTTGTGTATTTCGATAATTATTGTCGTATTTTGGTAATTTAGCGTACGTACACAACAATGATATATGTCTTGACATTTTGAGAACATTTACGCATATTATAAGACTTATACAAATGCCGTAATAGTCCCGACTGACAGTCAACCGTTGCAATAGTCTCGACATGCCTTCTGAATGACAGTCAACCGTTGCAACCGTTGCAATCGCAACAAAACTGTGTATTGTCAAAACTGATGATTGTTTTGATAAGGCTTGTCGCTGTGCGGATTAAAGCATGTCGGCATAATTAAGTGTCAGTAATTAGCCTTGCCAGCGGAAGGCACATCGGGTAAAGTGCGAACAAACAACCATAAGGTATTACCATCACAATAGTTTGTTCTATTGATGTTTTTTTAATGACAGACAGCGGGATTTTTTCACACCTTCGCACATTTGAAAAGATTTGATAGTGACAATAATGCTACTCTGCGTTATGCACATTCATTTATCAATTTTTTAAAACAGTAACATACAACAAAATGTTTTGTAAAATATCGAACGATTAATAGATATTTACCTCCTTTCCCGATTTCCGTTGCCGTTATATCTCAATCCAGTTAAATTGCTGACTCACATCGAGTTTTTGTGAGTAGCGTCCCTTTTATAAAAAAGTAAACACTCATGTTTTTTTTCAATTTATTTCTCAATAAATCATTTTAAAGTAAACATTCAATATATGTCTTTGTGTGTTAACTTGCGTGATTTTACCTATGTCAGTTGTTCTCTTCGGTGACGCAGTACAGATACTTACTATTACCGCGTTCTTCCCCGGTCCGATATTTTCGACCTGAAATGGACTTGGAAAAAAACAGATGAAATTCTAATAGCATAGAAAGGACGCAGGCAATTTTTAAGACGAGAATTGGGGGTAAAAAAGTGCGTCCTATGCATGATATAATACGGTACTTCAAATGAGGTGGAAGAAAAACAACAAAAAAAAACAGCAACCAATGTACGTAGTACTTATTTTAAAAATGGTTGTAATTTATACCGAGAGAAGTATAATGTTGTCCATGTTTTCAAGTGATTTCTTTCCCATATAAAGTTAACATCGCACCTGGCTTCAACATTATCGATTTACATCGGGGTAATAAAACATGATTAGATCCTATCAGTATATATAGATTGAAACCGGTCAGGCCATGTTCACAATATAGGTCAGAGGAAGAAGTAACCTGTGTTAAATGTTGAAATTTTAAACAAACTTGAAATAAATTTACGTGAATACAAGCTTTTTTTTCCTAGATATCATTATTTTCAGTATGTTTGAAATATCAATTGGCTATCTTCTTTACGATTGGTCAATTCAAATTGTCTCCTTCATATACTTATTGGAAGCATAATTATGTTATAATCTCAACATAATGAAGTGATACCTTAATTAAAGGCACACATTATAGGTTGATGCAAAAAAATGCTGTTGTTTTTAAATTTTAATGCATTTTATAATCATGTTAATTACTCATTTGACTTTAAAGAAATAAACAAAACAAGGATATGATTTATGTCATGATAAAAAAATACAAGCCCTTATAAATGAGTTTTTGTTTTTATGTAATTAATAAAATTCCCCAGTTAAAATAGCTCTAAAATTTCTCATATATTTTAAATCTGTACACAAATCCTATGTGTTTTATTTGGTTTGATCATTGAAGGCAAATGAGTTAAACACGAAAATGCATTAAAATTAAAATAAATTTGTTTGCATCAACCTATGTTGTGTGCCTTTAACAGGCTTGTGACAGATTTTTGTGTTTTACCCAATTACAGTAAAATGGTTTCCACAATCCAGAACTCGTAAATCTTCATGTAAATCTTCATGTCGCGCTGTACCTGAAGTGAAATATTGATTTTGCCATGTTTGTACTCCACTTTTACTGCATCACAGAACGGCTGATGATTAGCTAGAGATATTTTTTAATGGAGCGACTGGATGAACGCTTTATTATTGTCACGCAAACTGTGCGGCATCTGCAGGTTCTCGTCAGTAGTTGTTAAGGATTTTGTTCTTTTTTAAGATTTGAACGTTGACGGATCGTGTGTTTTTTTCTCTCTCAGAGTCAGTGAATTATTTATTCACAGTTTACGAACAAGTAATATGAGCTGCTTTTTGATTGGATATTGATTTCTCAGTGGTCGACTTAATACTACTAACATAAAATTCATTGCTTGAGACCACGTTTATGATGTAATGTGGTTTATATGAGGATGTTTGTATTTTGAAAATAGGTGGTTTACATTTTGAAAATAGTTTTGGAATAATGAATTTCCAAGTGATTGAATATTTGGACAATAATGATATGCATAAATAGAGTTGCAGTGTATAAAATGAAATAGTGCTACAAACAATTGACATTTAATCATCTAAGCTTTAAGTATTAGTTTTTGATAAACAGAGGACTCCATGCTGGGCTCCGCCTTGAAGTTTTATATAGACTTCCTCATTTAAATTCCACACATATCAGGGATTTATAAACAAAAACTTTCTCTCATGCAGGCATTGGGGAATGCTGTCAGTGTTTACATTTTTGGAAAGGAATTTCTATGTTTATCTGAACGGACGGTCAACTAACGTGAAGATTACTTTGAGAAGTTTTTATCTATTGTCAACGAAAGTATGAGTGTGAAAAAGAGCTAAGAGTCAGCGCCCGATGAGATAGTTGGACAATGGTCAGAGGATAGATGAGGTGACTAAACTGGACAGCGGTCATTATATTGTGGACAGCAGTTTTTCACTATGCTAATCTAGTGACAAAAAGGGATTAATCACTGCCAACGGTTAAGATGTTTTCACAACATTGGTTTTAATAAAGACTTTGATAATTTGGGAAAAGATATTTGGAATAACATTGTGGATGTTTACTATTGGGTAATGTTAAACACTCGAAGACTATCGGTGGATATAAACTTCTCTTTTCAAGATTTTCTGGTACATTTACTTCCGATAGCCACAGTCTATAAAGCATTATGCTTATGTTTTGACATTAAGCATATCTTTGCCAAGTAGTAGGGATTGAATAAACTTCTTATCTATGGAAAATTGCAACTTTCAAAGATATCGATAGTGGTAAATTGTTTTTCATGTTTCATGAAATGGATTTAGATATACATGTACAAAACATGGTGTTTATAACTTGAGGAATTAATATTTTGTTTGAAAAAAAACAAACAGCTTAAGAACAATAATGCCGAAGAATTATTACTATGATATGAGTGTATTGAAAAAGTGGATTGACAGAAAAATGAGAAAGAAAAAAGTTGGGAAGTTTACCAGGTAAGAACAGATCATAGTATTATTAAGTAAATTATATTTAATGAATTTAATTAATGACAGTGAGTTAATAAACTCAAAAAAAACATTAAAAAACAACAACATTATTATAATTTATAGTTGTATTTTTGACAGCTGCGGCCTCTGAATTTAATATATAGAAAATTATTAAGATTTTTAAGGGCTGTTAATAAATTTAAATTAAATTTATGATAAATTCATTGATTGATTTGTACTCCAAGATTATCTAAAATTCCATATTGGATGTTAATTAATTCATATAGTGCAGAAATTTAAATGTACTCAACATTGTTCTTAATTTTTTACACACAAAAGAAGTTTTGAAAAACGTTAAAACGTTAAAAATAGTTTGAATCTCTGATCTGTCTCTACCATACCTTTTGTATTAACATTTCATTGACTATTTTATTTGTCAAAACTTCAAAAGACATTTTAAAATGTAAAGAAAACTAAACCATTTTAGCAGTTAGTAGAAATCAGCAAATTTTTAGGCCTGCAAGCCCCTGTACTGGTAAAATGATTTTCTGGCCTGCACAAATTCTGGGGGGGGGGGGGGGGGAGGGGGGTATATATACAGTATAAAGCAAAACATGTCAGAGAAAAAATTGTTATCAAATTTTAAGAATTCTGAGGCTTGCTCATCTAATTTCAAGTGTAATTTCAAAGAATGTTTGTGGTTACATGTAAGACGCCTTTAAAACAAAACCGATTCTTTTTGACTGCCATTCCCCTCTCGTGTTTTTTAAATCGTAACATTTTTATCGCCAAACATGATATGTACTTGCAGTGATACCCACATGAGTCATAACATTTTTTTGCGGGTATTGAAATCTAGTCGAGTGAAAATCACAGGGAATTGAAAGGTCTCTGTTTCGGTATAATACGCAGGTAATAGAGGATGAAATGAACTTACAATCCCTTTGATTGAGAAAATTGTGATGAAGATCGCTCGATGACATCAATGAAATACCTGAAATAATTTACGAATTTTTTTACTAATAATTGATAATAAAAAAGTTATAGTTACACTGTGATTTTTGTTCTTGTGTTTATTATGCAATTCCACTTTTATTTCAAGCTATAAAATATTTTTATATATTATAGTCATTTTTTGATAAGATTTTTTTATTCCTATAACTAAAATATATATATATCGTTTATGAATGAAGTACCTTGAATAATTTCCAAAAAAAAATTGCTAATATTAAATTGATAATAAATAGAAAAACAGTGATTTTAAACTGTTCTAGTGTTTATAATAATTGCAATGTATTATAGTCATATTTGAATAAATTAAATATATCTGAAATTTTGCGTTTTTATCACATCAATTCATTATAAATTAAGATCAATACTGAAATAGATATAGATCGATCATTAGGATATATTATAGATGGATGCTAAATTGTATTATATGTGTCATTTAGTAGACAAAAAATATATATTTTCGCATACATTAGGAAAGCAATTAAAAGGCAGTCAGTTATATGAAGGTTGTTTATAAAAAGGACCATCAATGGGCAACATTTTTGCTTCGTAAAACATTTCAAGAATGCAAATTCAACGCTGTTGGATATGTTAATTCAAACTGTGACGAATTTCACATTTTTCCACATTTTCTAAAGCCGGACAAACATTACCCGCTGGTGTTGTTGGTAGCTGTTATTCAAAGCCAGCATTTGAATGACACTTGTATTTAATTTGAAGGGAAAGAAAGAGCAGAGCAGAGCGAATCTTGTCATTTCATTAAACTTAGGCCAAAAAAAAAATGGTTTGGTTAGGGTTACATCTTTTTCCAAAACAGGTAGGGTAGGCTTTATTTCATTTTTATTTATTTTCTTATTTGGATTTATATAAGAATGTTAATGTCATCAATGGAGAATGGTGTTGAAGTATTAATCTTCTGTACAAAGCTTTAAAGGTTTTAAACAATGTATTAAAACACAGACTTAAAAAAAGAGAAAAAAAAACGAAAAGATTTTTTATTTTATTTTTACCAATTGACTATAAAAACACTAGGGTCAGTTCCTATAACAAAGGTAGGTTTAGGGAACCAGAACAAAATGTTAGTTTCTTAAGGGCCTAAATAGACGAAAAAGACGCATTAACATTTTATTGACTGATTTCAGAGTCATAAACAAGTTCAGCAATGTGAAGTTCCCGCTAATTATTTTCTTGTTTAAGTATAGGTTATTGTTTATTTGGACGTCTGTATGGTTATTATTTATCGTAAAAGTCTTGCACAAATTATTAATTTTCATAATTATAATGACGGCTTTAATATAAGTGTAATTAAAGGGACTATAGACACCAGATGATACTATTGCAAGAAAAAAAGAAAATTGTCAAAAACTTCAATTTGTATCTGACTACTAATCATGACATATGACTTTCACATGCTAAATATATACATTTTATACTGCGAAGCTATTTTTAAATGGGTAAACTTATCTTAGACAGCGACCAAATATTCTTTCAATCATGTAAAGTGATGTATTATCGGCCTCATGCTAGCTCGTATTGACAATTCTAGGCTTGATTTTAGGAAATACTGTATTTGCCAATTTTGGGACCATCTTGTGTATTAGCCCCTTTAAAGTCAACTAAGTTAAACAATAAAATTCTTGTGTCATGTTCCTTTAATGAATTAAATGTTCTTGAAAGTGCAGGTTATGTTTGTATTCTAATATACATGTAACATGAATAAGAAATTAAATAGTGTTAGGTCTTTAAAAGTCTTTCTTAAATCTTTATATTACGTGATTAACTAAATACATCACATTATACTTCAAGAATTTAATTTTTCCGAAAATATTTTTCCCAAATATTAAAACACAATCAATTTCATTCCAAATCTCATACTACGCGGTAGTTCAAAATTGTATCATTTGAAATGAATTCAGTTTTATACGTCCTGAAATACTGTTTTGTCCATATATTTGTTTAGTCGAAATCGTTCAGTCAAAATTTGAAATTTTTAATAATTCAAAATTAAGTAAACATATAATTTAGGGAGTAAGTTATTATTTAGTTTTGTGAACTGTCTTCTTATTCAAACATTACAAATATTAGGTTTTGTGATGCTCATTTTCATGAACTCAAATGATGAAAAGACTTCCGAACACTTCATTAAAGATTTTTTTTATTATTATTCTTTCAAAAGTCCTTTGGTTGAAGGATGACAATCCCCTGAAAAGAGAATTGAAGTGTTTTTTTTATGATTTAAGATAATCTGACTCACATGTTTCACATGTTATAGTTTTATTCAGTTAATATAGGCATTGTTACATAAGAATGAAATTTAAGTGACGTTATATCTTGAAAGCTGAATGTTCAAATTGCTAAAATATTAAAAAATCTATTGCCAATATGGCTTTAAGATATTCATATGAAATTTGGTACATATGTTGCAAGTGTCAAAACATACAGCAAAGCCCATTACTCTGGGTTAAATAAGTGTTGAGTTTTCCCCCTTGTTTGACTGTTTAAAAATTAATGTTGAGTTTTCCCCCTTGTTTGACTGTTAAATAAGTGTTGAGTTCTCCCCCTTTTTTGACTGTTTAATAATTAATGTTGAGTTTTCCCCCTTGTTTCACTGTTTGAAAATTAATGTTGAGTTTTCCCCCTTGGTTGACTGTTTAATAAGTGTTGAGTTTTCCCCCTTGTTTGACTGTTTAATAAGTGTTGAGTTCTCCCCCTTGTTTGACTGTTTAATAAGTGTTGAGTTTTCCCCCTTGTTTGACTGTTTGATAAGTGTTGAGTTTCACCCCTTGTTTAACTGTTTAATAAGTGTTGAGTTCACCCCTTTGTTTGACTTTTTAATAAGTGTTGAGTTTTCCCCCTTGTTTGACTGTTTAATAAGCCTTGAGTTTTCCCCCTTGTTTGACTGTTTAATAAGTGTTGAGTTATCCCCCTTGTTTGACTGCAGGGGGATGGGGAATCAGACAAACGTTGGCTTTTGCACTGTAGACATCTTGTTTTTTTTTAATTTTCTAAGTGGATATAGTTTCAATAGTGTAATTATGGTTGAGGTATCAAAAAAAGTTTGAAGACTAAGGAAACAGAAGATTATTTATGTCTGTCCTGATAAGTTTGTGCAGTCAATTGCATGTGATGAGTGATATGTAAAACATAAATAAAAATACAATTTACATTTTTCAATTTACATATATATAAATATATATTTTTATATGCAACCTACAATCAACATTCTTTATTCATAAATTAAAATTCATGATAATGATAGGATTTTAAAGTACGCCTCCTCTTTAACAGATAATCAGATGTAAATTGAACTGACTTGATTGAGATTGTTAAACCTGAAATTTTTATCAGATACAATATCGAATGTTATTTAGAGGTGAATAAAAATGCTAAATTAGTCAATTAAAAACTAGATATTTTATGATTTATTTTAATAATAGATAAAAGGTCTGTTTAGGACATGAGTCAAGAATATGTGTTTAAAGGAAGGAATGTTCATGAAACTTGTGGTGTTGTAGTTTTTAATGGCTAAATGATGAATTTCTATTGATAAATTTTGGGTGGGAAAAAATGAAATTTTTTAATGCTAATATATTAGTGGCATTGTGATTTATTTATTTTTGAATAATATTTTTAAATAAAACTTCGTAAGAGTGTTAAGTAGTCCAATTTTGTTACTATGGGCAGAGTTTGACATAAAGACGTAGCTTGATGTTTAAGACTAAATGATGAATTTCTATTGATAATTTTTTGGAAAAAAAAATGAAAAGAAAATTTATAATGCTAATTAAGTGGCAATTGCAAATAATACTTTTTGAATGGAATTAAACTTTGTAAAAGTGAAACAGTTCATTTATAGCCCTCAATGGGAAAGTATTTTGTCAATGAAAAACAAACTCATTACCTTTTCAGCAACGGCCATTGAAATATATGTAAAATGTTTCTTGTTTACGCATACCTTTCCTTGATAAGCTGCAGGAGTTATGTAAACAAAGACATGACGAAGAATGAAAAATGTTCAATTATTATGTGAACATTGAACACAGTGTCAAAAGTAAATTATTGTTTATGGAATTCATTCATCATTTAAAAAATAGTTGTGAATTTGTATTGACAGGCAGTCATTATTGCATGAGCTTTAATTACTCACTGTCTTAATAATCTATCACTGAACTTGGCATCACATTTTGTAATGGTTAAAGTATTTTGTACTTCCACCATTTATGGTTTGATTCAACCAAGTGCGCCAGCCACTATTATTATCTACCGGTTAACCTGATTAGAATCAGTAATGGCTGACGTACTGCTGATTTAATGTATTAAATGGATTGGCAAGTTTACAGCCTTTTCATTGGACAAAATATAATGTTGATCACTAAGAACTGTTAATTTCTATTTTCAGACTGGAGTCATTGATGGGTCTAGATCGTAGTCATATTGAAGACGAAACCCTGCGGCACGCTTGTTGGTATCAGGCAGGCATTCCTAGGTATGTATACATAATGATGTAAATCTTTAACTATATTTAAGTTCATAAGTTCAGCTGAGATTTACGGAAGTTTTCCAGGAACTGGTTTCTATGAATTGTGTTCTAACGAAAAAGTTTTTAAAAAAAACAACATGCCACCGCCTTGGGATCAACTTATTGACCTTAATAAGAGGCCAGTGATGTGCTTTTTTTCTATGGATTCAATGGCTGTAGTGACTCTAGTTTATTTCAAATTGGAAATTTAAGAAGAGCACTCAAAAGAGCTTCTTAAAAACCAGTTTTGTATCTGGGCAAGATTTTCACCTTATTGGAGGCTGTGGCTACCCCAGAACCCCTCACTGAAATGGTTAATCACATCCATGGAGACAGACTATATATGCAAGATAACCTCACCTTATATTGTTAACTGCTTTCACAGACATTAATTAATATTGACAGTTTTAATACAAATGTAATAATTTATCAAATTCTATGATTTTGTTGTTAATTCTAATCAGTCAGTTCATCATGTGGTCTAGTTGGTGGTTTGACTGAGCCCAAAAAAGCCGCAAAAATGGGATCACCGTGAAAGATACTGATTTGATAATTAAAATTAACAAGGATTTTCCATCAATCACTCATCGTTTAGTAATGTTATATTGCTTGTAAACGTTCAATCACGATCAATTACCTGTTTGCAATGGTAATGATTTGGCGATTTAAATTTAGGCAGTCAAAAATGTTGGTTAATTGTGAAACATTCCATCAACCACTCATTTTTCTAAATTCGGTTTTTCTTGTAAACTTGTTCAGTGGGCAGCAAACCTTTTTTAATATACACTGAAAAAATGACTATCATCATGTTAACTTTCAAAGCCACAATGTGAAATTAGGTGTATTTAGCATTATTTTCCCCTTCCAAATGTAGTAGTTATACACTTACACAGGACTGTTTTTCCCTAGGACTGTTTTTCCGTGTGTTTCAAAAGTTCACACATTTAAAAAACAAGAGCCCCTCTGCCCTTCCTCGTTTGACAAAAAAGCTACTCTTACTTTTCTTACAATAACTTTTTTTGGTATTTTTTGTGAACAGGGGTGTCTTGGAGGTCTTGCGATGAGAGAACGTTTGTTTATTCATATTTCCAAACAGCTCTCAGCACACTCATCTTTTCTCTCCCTTGATTTAATAACTATTTGTAAACGTTCATGTTTTGCTCACCTACAGGGACGTGGCCTTGGAGATCTTGCAACAAGAGGACATTGGTTCGTTTATCGTGCGAGACAGCTCCACACACCCTGGCTGCTATGCGCTGTCTGTCCGTGTGCCCAAGTTTGAGAATCCATCTGGAATATCCCACTATCTCATCATGAAGACACCAAGGGGTGTTAAATTAAAGGTACGGTATTTTTCTGGGGACAAATAAGTTATGCATTAATTCCATTATTGACATATATATGCATTCGAAAAACTTGTAATTCATGATGTAAATGTAACTATATAAATGGCTTTTAAAAGAATATTCATTAAGCTTTTAAAAGAGATGTTTTGACTGACACCTTAGTGAAATCTCAGTTTCTTTTTTATCTTGGGGAGCATTCAATCAAGTTCTTATTCTTATCCTTAGATAGGCCTCAGTGATTCCATTCAGCCTATTGGCCGGATATTTTTACTGTCCATTCAAAACACTTAGATTCTGATATTAAAATTAGATTAGATAATAATTGGTTATTAAATATGGTCCCTGATTCTGTCACACTAAAGCAAATAATCAACCCTGTAACTAACAATGCAACATTTCTCCTTTTAGGGTCTGGAAAAGGAATGGTCAAACCTTCTGTCCCTTGTCACCCACCACACGGTTATGCCAGAGATGTTGCCCTGCCCCCTACGATTGCCCCGAGACACGTCAAACCCTGCATTTAACCCAGCTGACAGGGACGATCGGGAAGAGGATCCGGATTACCAACGTTTGGCGGACTTTTCTTCCATGATGGAAGCGTTAAAGGAAAAAGAGTGATTTGCTCTTGAATACTCTTCAGGAGAAAATGAGTTTTATTGCTCTTAAGCCTTGCCTTTGACTGCTCCTAAGAAGACACAGTTTCCTCGGAGAAAGATTGTTGTGATCAAGTTGTCAAGGTGTGATTTTCAAGGGATATAATTTCTAGTTATTGATTTTGAAAGTGACTTCCCTTATTTCAGTGACATTAACTTTTAAGTGGCAATAGTTGATATATAACTTCAGAAATAATGGAGTATTTCTTGTGCCAATTTCTTTAAGAGGACATTTGCAATGCCACTTTGGTGGATAACAGTCTTTGTTAATCTGTCCAAAGGCCAAGCTTAGTTGTTTGTTATAGTTTACAGATTAAAATCTGTGTGAAAGTAAACAGACAGTGAAATGAGTAATTAACTACTTAGGGATCCTGAAAATATTTTGTGCAATGTTTTAGAAAACTTTTGAAGGGCTATGGTGATAGTTTTTCATTTATAAGTGGAGGTGTTTAGATTTCATACTGTGATCAAAGAATTCATTCTACTTGTATGATTATTACAGAAAATCGTAGACATGTGCATTGTTTGTATGTATTTATATTCATTTGTGATATGACACATTTTTTACTCTTACCTAAGATAATGTTATAAGCAAAGTCTTCATCTAACACTTGCCTAAGATACATAGTGAAGAAATGTTATCATTTTCACAACATTTTTGACTCTTGCATTAGAAAAAAGGCCAGCAGTCTTCATCTTAAATAACATTTTTGACCTTTGCCGAAGGTAAATTGGCAATATCTTTCATTTTTACAACATTTTCAACTCTTGCGGAAGATAAATAGGCAAGATGTCTTCATCTACACAACATTTTTTTACTCTTGCCGAAGATAAGTAGGCAAGACGTCTACATATGAACAACATTTTTGACGCTTGCCAAAGATAAATAAGCAAGTAAAGTCCTCATCTACACATTTTGTACTCTTACATAAGATAATGTTATAAGCAGTCTTCATCTAACACTTGCCTAAGATACATAGTTAAGCAATGTAATCATTTGCACAATATTTTTGACCATTGCATTAGATAAAAAGGCCAGCAGTCTTCATCTTAAATAACATTTTTGACCTTTGCCGAAGATAAATTGGCAATATCTTTCATTTTTACAACATTTTCAACTCTTGCTGAAGATAAATAGGCAAGAAGTCTTCATCTACACAACATTTTTTACTCTTGCCGAAGATAAGTAGGCAAGACGTTTACATATGAACAACATTTTTGACGCTTGCCAAAGACAAATAGGCAAGTAAAGTCCTCATCTACACAACATTGAACAGTCTTTCATATGGAGACCTAAGGTCTTTAGCTAAAGGGAGGCTATTCACATCAATACCAAAGTATAACTTGAAGTATTAACTCCCTTTGATATAAAATGTGCTTTATGTTTACAGTGTCTGTGTGCTATTCTGTGATATAAGCATGAAACTTACAGTGATGTATGTTAAGAATTGTATTAAGTCATTTTAAGATATGTCAGGAATAATAAAAGGTGGATTAGAAAAATATTCAAATATTAGGTACCTTTAAGAATAGTTGTAAAGAAAATGAAGAATTTTATCATGTAGACAAGGGTAGAAAAAATAATTACAAACTGGAGTTAAAATCTCATCTTTAGAACATATAATGAAAACTATATTAAATAATATAAATTTTGATTTGAAAAAATAACACTTTGCATAAATACTGTATTCAAATACATCTCTATCAGAAAAAAAAACAAAATAAAAGAAAAACATATGACCTTCTTCAATATTACCATTTAATAAAAAAATGCATTTAAATTGAGTGGTTTATTTTCTGACCAGTAGGAATTGAGTATTGTTATATAACATGTGTGTGATGGTTATATAAAACTGGAAACAAGGTGCATCGCATCGCATGTGATCAAGTATCTTCTGTATTATGTATGTATTAAGATGTGTGTAAATTATTATTGATATATTCTAGTCATTCATGTTTTGTACAATACTATGTTGTTATTATTATATGTATCAAATCCTTTATAATGTTATTGCCATATTTAAGATGTTATAAATAAAACTGCATCTTCTAATAATAATGGTAAATAATGGTACTGAACATGTTATCTTATTCGAAGCATAATGGGCGGATTGTTGAAATGTTCAGAATTGTGTTAAAGTTAACTTTAAGGTCAATGTTTACTTTCAAATTTTTACTGCTTTGGAAGTTTAATGAATGCAATATTTCTAATAAGATTTGAGACAACTGTTTCAGCTGTACTTATTTTATAGAAATTCATGAGCACAGCATCAAATATTGCTGTTTAAAAGTTAACGATATTGCCTTTAATGATGTTGCATGTTTAAAGTTAACAATGATGCGGTTAACAATGTTGTTAACGTTAACAAAGTTCCAGACAATCGGCTCTTGATCATTTCAGCATTATAAAAGAAAAGAACTGTAATTCTGAATAATTTTTTATAGTATTTAACACCAATTAGCGTCTTAAAACATCAAATCAGCTTTAAACAATGGCTAAATTTTATAATCATTTTTGTAAAAAAAATATCATTTAGAATTCTTTAGAAAAGTCATTAGAAAAAATGAATTTGAAAGATAACTGATTCTTTTTTTATCTTACCTTCATCATAGTATTTATTATCATGTAATCATTTTAAAGGAGAATTATCACAGTTTTTAAATGGTCGTCTGTTCAGTAGGCTTATCATAATGAAAAACAAAGTCATTTTAAACTTTAGTGCCTTTATGCTTTTTAAATTTATTTTCTAATAATAAAGTCAATACTTTGTACATAAATCTTTTATTTTCCTCTGTGAATAGTTCTGTTACAATAAGTGGTGTTCTCAATGGACTGCAATTTAATGATGTAATATTTTGTTTTGTTTTCATACCTTAAGTTTTTGTACAAGTGGCAAAATGGTATTCTTTTCTCTTTTAAGGGAAATTGATATTAAGTCAAAATAAACAATAATTATCACCAAAATTTTACAAATTTAAATCTGATGTCAAGTTTCTTTGTTCGAGTAGAAACTGTTTTTAATACATATGTTTTAGCAAATTTTTGACATTTTATGTTTATTTATTTGTGGTTGTTTCAAGTCTTTGGTTAGTTGATAATTGTTTCTTGCCCATATTGAAATAAAAGTATTGAAATCCAGTTTGTTTTTCCGTGACTTGTTTTACACATAATGGTATTATATACACTGGCATATCTCCACATGGGCATTGACCTGGGCCCATTCCAGGAAAGAAGTGACTAACACTGGCATATCTCTCTATCTGGGCATTGACCTGGGCCCATTCCAGGAATGAAATGACTAGTTTTACACATAATGCTATAATAAAGACTGGCAAATCTCCTCGTTGGTATTGATCTGGGCCTGTCCAGGGAAAGAATCGTTGATGTATTGGCTTTATTGTGGCTTAACCCACCTGGAAAAGCCTTACAACTTACAAGAAATGTTTTATTATTACCATAAGTGACATGAGGTCCCCGAATGTAGATTAGGGATGGTA
Organism: Mya arenaria; assembly: GCF_026914265.1. Lineage (NCBI taxonomy): Eukaryota > Metazoa > Mollusca > Bivalvia > Myida > Myidae > Mya > Mya arenaria. The sequence goes on along the minus strand of NC_069130.1, from coordinate 41,507,351 downwards.
TTCAATATTTAACTTAAGTTAATCGCATTGTCATATATCATTCACTCTTTTTGTCAGTTATTTATAACAAGAAATCCAATTAGCTACATTTTTTAAGATCTAATGAAGTACACGGTCAATCTGTGAGAGTGCAGCTTTAATGGCTGTTGAAACATTCTTAAGAACAAAGCTATCATTCTTGTTGACAGTGTTTGCTTTCAAGTAGTAGCGCGTGTAATGAGATAGTATCGACCTGCTCCTGATTTCTTATGAAATGTAAACAAATACACTTACCTGGGGCCGTATTTATAAAACATCTTGGGCCGTAATTATAAAACATCTTAAGTCATTTCCTGATTTAAGTCGATTTCTTAAAATTCAAAGTCAAATTAACAGAAATGTTAAAATGTTTTAACATTAAAGTTTGTTTTTTTTTTGGGGGGGGGGTTGGGGGGGGGGGTCAATATGGCTGACAAAAATAATGTATTTTAGAAGTTGTTAACTTTTTACATTTTAATTATGACCAATGAGATGCTAAAATTAAGAAAGAGACTTAAGTCAGGAAATGCTGCTTCAAATCAAATTAACTTGCCAGCACAGACAGTGATTACAGAAATACACTGGCCAGAAAAGAGAGTGATGCTTTAAAACAAATATACTGGCCGGAACAGACAGCTCTGCTTTAAAACAAATATACTAACCAGAACCACGGACCTATAAACCTGGTTTATAGGTCCGTGCCAGAACAGACAGTGCTAAATAAAAACCAATATACTGACCAGAACATACAGTGCTGCTCTATAACGAATATGCTGACCAGAACAGACTTCTTTAAAACGAATATGCTGACTATAACAGTCAGTGCTGCTCTATAACAAATATGCTGACAATAACAGACAGTGCTGCTCTAAAACAAATATACCGACAAGAATGGACAGTGCTGCTCTATAACGAATATGCTGACCAGAACAGACAGTGCTGCTATAAAACAAATATACTGACTATAACAGACAGTGCTGCTTTATAACGAATATACTGACTATAACAGACAGTGCTGCTATAAAACGAATATACTGACTATAACAGACAGTGCTGCTTTAAAACAAATATACTGACTATAACAGACAGTGCTGCTTTAAAACGAATATACTGACTATAACAGACGGTGCTGCTCTAAAACGAATATACTGACTATTACAGACAGTGCTGCTTTAAAACGAATATATTGACTATTACAGACAGTGCTGCTTTAAAACGAATATACTGACTATAACAGACAGTGTTGCTTTAAAACAAATATACTGACTATAACAGTGCTTCTTTAAAACGAATATATACTGACCAGAATGGACAGTGCTGTTCTAAAACAAATATACTGACCAGAACAGACAGTGCTGCTCTAAAACAAATATACTGACCAGAACAGACAGTGCTGCTCTAAAACAAATATACTGACCAGAACAGACGGTGCAGCTTTAAAACAAATATACTGACTATTACAGACAGTGCTGCTTTAAAACGAATATATACTGACTATAACAGACAGTGCTGCTCTAAAACGAATATACTGACTATAACAGACAGTGCTTCTTTAAAACGAATATACTGACTATAACAGACAGTGCTGCTTTAAAACGAATATATACTGACTATAACAGACAGTGCTGCTCTATAACGAATATACTGACTATAACAGACAGTGCTGCTCTATAACGAATATACTGACTATAACAGACAGTGCTGCTCTATAACGAATATACTGACTATAACAGACAGTGCTGCTCTATAACGAATATACTGACTATAACAGACAGTGCTGCTCTAAAACGAATATATTGACTATAACAGACAGTGCTGCTCTAAAACGAATATACTGACCAGAACAGACAGTGCTGCTCTAAAGCGAATATACTGACTATAACAGACAGTGCTGCTCTAAAACGAATATACTGACTATAACAGACAGTGCTGCTCTAAAACGAATATACTGGCCAGAACAGACAGTGCTGCTCTAAAACGAATATATTGACAATAACAGACAGTGCTGCTCTAAAACGAATATACTGGCCAGAACAGACAGTGCTGCTCTAAAACGAATATACTGACTATAACAGACAGTGCTGCTCTAAAACGAATATACTGACTATAACAGACAGTGCTGCTCTTAAACGAATATACTGACTATAAAAGACAGTGCTGCTTTAAAACGAATATACTGACTATAACAGACAGTGCTGCTCTATAACAAATATGCTGACAATAACAGACAGTGCTGCACTAAAACAAATATACCGACAAGAATGGACAGTGCTGCTCTATAACGAATATGCTGACCAGAACAGACAGTGCTGCTATAAAACAAATATACTGACTATAACAGACAGTGCTGCTTTAAAACGAATATACTGACTATAACAGACAGTGCTGCTTTAAAACGAATATACTGACTATAACAGACAGTGCTGCTATAAAACGAATATACTGACTATAACAGACAGTGCTGCTATAAAACGAATATACTGACTATAACAGACGGTGCTGCTATAAAACGAATATACTGACTATAACAGACGGTGCTGCTATAAAACGAATATACTGACTATAACAGACAGTGCTGCTATAAAACGAATATACTGACTATAACAGACAGTGCTGCTATAAAACGAATATACTGACTATAACAGACAGTGCTTCTTTAAAACGAATATACTGACTATAACAGACAGTGCTGCTCTAAAACGAATATACTGACTATAACAGACAGTGCTGCTCTATAACGAATATACTGACTATTACAGACAGTGCTGCTTTAAAACGAATATATTGACTATAACAGACAGTGTTGCTCTAAAACGAATATACTGACTATTACAGACAGTGCTGCTCTAAAACGAATATACTGACTATTACAGACAGTGCTGCTTTAAAACGAATATACTGACTATAACAGACAGTGCTGCTCTAAAACGAATATACTGACTATAACAGACAGTGCTGCTCTAAAACGAATATACTGACTATTACAGACAGTGCTGCTCTAAAACGAATATACTGACTATTACAGACAGTGCTGCTTTAAAACGAATATACTGACTATAACAGACAGTGTTGCTTTAAAACGAATATACTGACTATAACAGTGCTTCTTTAAAACGAATATATACTGACCAGAATGGACAGTGCTGTTCTAAAACAAATATACTGACCAGAACAGACAGTGCTGCTCTAAAACAAATATACTGACCAGAACAGACAGTGCTGCTCTAAAACAAATATACTGACCAGAACAGACAGTGCAGCTTTAAAACAAATATACTGACTATTACAGACAGTGCTGCTTTAAAACGAATATATACTGACTATAACAGACAGTGCTGCTCTAAAACAAATATACTGACTATAACAGACAGTGCTTCTTTAAAACGAATATACTGACTATAACAGACAGTGCTGCTTTAAAACGAATATATAATGACTATAACAGACAGTGCTGTTCTAAAACGAATATACTGACTATAACAGACAGTGCTTCTTTAAAACGAATATACTGACTATAACAGACAGTGCTGCTTTAAAACGAATATATACTGACTATAACAGACAGTGGACAGTGCTGTTCTAAAACAAATATACTGACCAGAACAGACAGTGCTGCTCCATAACGAATATACTGACTATAACAGACAGTGCTGCTTTATAACGAATATACTGACTATAACAGACAGTGCTGCTCTATAACGAATATACTGACTATAACAGACAGTGCTGCTCTATAACGAATATACTGACTATAACAGACAGTGCTGCTCTAAAACGAATATATTGACTATAACAGACAGTGCTGCTCTAAAACGAATATACTGACCAGAACAGACAGTGCTGCTCTAAAACGAATATACTGACTATAACAGACAGTGCTGCTCTAAAACGAATATACTGACTATAACAGACAGTGCTGCTCTAAAACGAATATACTGACTATAACAGACAGTGCTGCTCTAAAACGAATATACTGGCCAGAACAGACAGTGCTGCTCTAAAACGAATATATTGACTATAACAGACAGTGCTGCTCTAAAACGAATATACTGGCCAGAACAGACAGTGCTGCTCTAAAACGAATATACTGACTATAACAGACAGTGCTGCTCTAAAACGAATATACTGACTTTAACAGACAGTGCTGCTCTTAAACAAATATACTGACCTGAACAGACAGTGCTGCTCTAAAACAAATATACTGGCCAGAACAGACAGTGCTGCTCTAAAACAAATATACTGGTCAGAACAGACAGTGCTGCTCTAAAACAAATATACTTACCAGAACAAACAGTGCTGCTTTAAAACAAATATACTGGCCAGAACAGACAGTGCTGCTTTAAAATGAATATACTGACCAGAACAGACAGTGCTGCTCTAAAACAAATATACTGACCAGAACAGACAGTGCTTCTCTAAAACAAATATACTGGCCAGAACAGACAGTGCTGCTCTAAAACAAATATACTGGCCAGAACAGACAGTGCTGCTCTAAAACAAATATACTGACCAGAACAGACAGTGCAGCTTTAAAACAAATATACTGGCCAGAACAGACAGTGCTGCTTTAAAACAAATATACTGACCAGAACAGACGGTGCTGCTAAAAAACAAATATACTGACCAGAACAGACAGTGCTTCTTTAAAACAAATATACTGGTCAGAACAGACAGTGCTGTTCTAAAATGAATATACTGACTATAACAGACAGTGCTGCTCTAAAACGAAAATACTGACCTGAACAGACAGTGTTGCTTTAAAACGAATATACTGACTATAACAGACAGTGCTGCTCTAAAACGAATACACTGTCTATAACAGACAGTGTTGCTTTAAAACGAATATTCTGACTATAACAGACAGTGCTGCTCTATAACGAATATACTGACCTGAACAGTCAGTGCTGCTCTAAAACAAATATACTGTCCTGAACAGACAGTGCCGTTTAAAACAAATATACTGACTATAACAGACAGTGTTGCTTTAAATGATTATACTGACTATAACAGACAGTGCTGCTTTAAAACAAATATACTGACCTGAACAGTCAGTGCTGCTCTAAAACGATATCGGGAAAAAATACAATATTAAGATAAAAATGCACTGTTTCAGACTATAAATTAGGGGAGTCTAACCCCCACCCCGGTCCAACATTTTAAGCCATTCAATTTCTGTTCTGAGGGAGGGAAGGATGTGGAAAGATTAAGCCCATGAGTTTCACGTACCCCTTCTTAAGTCAATTCCTGGATCTGCCACTGATATCTGTAATCAGATTTGTTGTTTCATAATGTTATAGTTCCTTTAAACAGTTTAAACCGTTTATGGCATCAAAATAAACAGACGCATGTTCAGTAAAAACATACTCTGTATACAACGTTCTTGTACTCCAGGGCGATGATGCTATGCAATTATATTTATCATCATCTGACTGACTGAGTAACTGCCAAAACTTTTCCGTTTAAAGAGACTCTCTCATGTTTTGGCACCAAACATATTTTTCCTCGTAATGCATCTGAAAACACTTACATGTATATTTATTTTACTCCTTGGTACTGAAATTGCAGAAATAATAGTAACCAGGTTGATTTTCTTTTATACTTCAATTGCATTTTTAAAAAACGATTAAAGTATTAAAAATTAATCTTGTTCAAGTTGGGAGCAAGCATATGGGGGTGCAGATAACACATAGAATAAAAAACGGATCGCTTATCCACTCGCCCACAGGGACTCATTCTAAGGTGTTGAATATTTTAATCTTAATGGAAGTTATTGGTTTATCACGTGATTATGTCAATCAACTGATTGTGCAACAGCCTTTTGTTGAATCGGGTTAGTAACGCATTTCAAAATTTTGGACTTCAAAGACTATATTTTAGCACATATCATCATTTATTGAAGGGTATCAGCCACCAATAGCTTGGCTTTAACACTTCATTTGATTCGCCATACTTTATTTCGTAATAACAATCTATAAAATCCAAGTAAAAGATGCATTTTCAAAACACTTAACGCTTCGCTTATATTCACTCAAAAACTCATGTTCGAAAGATTAAAAAAAAGTATGTCAAAATCATATCTTCTTTAGCGGCTGAGTTTCTTAATATATAAATCTCTTATAAATTTACCAAATAAAATTCAACATGGGTAAACAATTATAACAAATAACGTATTTTATGTATTGCAACATATTTATAAAAACATAAAGTAATTTGAATCAAATGAACATTTTCAATGTACTTTCTTTCTCCCGGAAAGTGGACATTTCATCTTACTCCAACAAGTGCGGGGTATGGTTGATTCTCTTCGTGACTGAAATCAACTTTTTAAACACTTGGTGCATTTCAAATCTAGTCCATATAAACAGCCCCTTCAGATTCTTTGACGATTGCATTTCCATGGGAGATCACTGCGTATGATAAACATACAAGTGTTGTTTAGCCACACTGTGGTTTCAATTATGTCAGGGGTGTAGCTACCCCCCTATTCATATGGATTCATAAATATGCTGGGGGGTCTAGGGGCGTGCCCCCTCAGAAAGTTTTGAAAACCATGGTGCAATCTTGTGCATTCTGGGCATTCCGATGTGCATTATTTAGTACTGGAAAATAACCAGTTTTAGATTCATGTAGTCAAGTTCGCATACTGCAACTTTGGTTGATTTTTTTTGTCAGAATCATGTGGATTCAGCCGCGTATTCACGTATAGGCGGCTACACGCCTGTATGATGTGCATATGAATGTATAATTTGGTTTAAATGATGCATCCTTAATGTAATACCTCCTTGCTGCTACACCAATAGAAACTTCATGGGATGTTAATAGTAAAAGAACTAGCACTGACGTTCCCATTTTTGTCTGAGTTATTTAAATAATAGATAACAAATTACAAGATAAACAAATTTGTTTTGACTTCTTTAATGAATTATATAAAAACATTGTACAAAGATATCATGACACTTTTAAACAATAAGTATGGTTGTCAATTAAACAGTATGCTAGCTTTAAAGATTTAGGCAAACCATTGGAATTTTACAGCGGTCTTAAAAGGTGTATTTAAAGCTGCAATCTCACCGATGGATTGTTTTGACTACCGGTACTCTTTTATTGTTCGTCTATAAATGGAGTATTTTTTTGCAGAAATGTCTAGACCCAATTTTAAGTGATATAAGACTGCTGAAAAAAGATCAGATTGCAGTTTATCATATTTATGTTTAAAAAAATGATGTTTTATGACTTAAAGCATTACGAACAATTTAATGGAAATGAACTTTTCGGCAGTTTTACCAAACATTTTTGATTGGTTCTATTGTGAATTATCTAATATGACTGAATTAAAGGAATGATAACCAAATCAGTTGATTTTGAGACAATTTTGTGTCTAAACTGACAATCTGTAAGAGTGCAGCTTTAAGTGTTGATCTAAAGCTTCATATACACATTGTTATATTGTCAATAACTGTTTAAAAGGTCTCATGTACTAAACAAGATAATAATGTTCATACAATATCTAAAATTGATTAAAATAAATAAAGTACCATTATACCTATTTCTTAATAGTGCCGTTTCTCATCTGACAATACCATTCAAAGCCATCATTTCAACAATGAATTTATTTTTAACTTTCAACTTTTCTATAGCATATGCAACAAAATATACCAAAAATACAAGCCATGAACAATATGATTGTTCAACTTGCATTATCTTTGACCTTTTGATATGACCATTTTCCAGTTTCGTCTATTTGTAAGTTGTGCCCTGAAGAATAAAGTATGACTGTATGAATCAAAAACAAGCAATAAAAACACTATAAATATGCCCCAATCCCTGTAATTTCTAATACAGTAGTACAATCAAGCAATTAAACATTTAGACCTGCACTCTCACAGATATACCGATTCCACAACTTTGTTTGTCTTGGAATGAGCAAGTTTTTGCATAATTATCTGCAAACCAATGATAAAAGATTGCTGACAAAAGATCAGATCACATATTTCATATTTCCGTTCGAAAATTAATGTTACTAACGGTTTAAGAAAAGTGCATAAAAAAACATCAATGTTTTAACTTAAATAGAAAAATCTGGAATTTTTCGCAAAAATTGGATGGTTCCAATCCAAGACATAAAATGAAAAAGGTTGTCAAAACATCCAAAGTGTGAGAGTGCAGCTTTAACGTTTGAAAGTAACTCTGTTTGCCTCGTGCCCCTAAACAGGGTTTAATTATATTATATGCCCAGTGGGCTTGTCCCTGTATATTTGATTGTATGATTGCAGTAATGGATACTGGTCTAATTATCTTCTGACAATTTTTCACCAAATTTTAAAGAAACAGAAAACACATATTAAGCTCATATAACGCTGTACAATTTAATCTCATTCATTAGGTTGAAAAAAATTCCCTAAAAAATATTAATTGTGGAGACATATCTTATTTAAATACATACAGGAAATGGCGACATCATTTACCCTTAAGTATGAAAAAGGCAGTTTCCTGATATTTGAATAGCGGTTCTTTATTTAAGCATCTCAATTCATAGCATGTATCAAGTTTCAAAGGAAACCAAATCATTGTAACGATTGTTTTCAAAATAGATTCACACTCTTGATAAACTTCTTTTCCTAGTTTCAACTTTTGAGACTTTTTGATGAGCCTGCACCTTCCCCCTCTTATGCAGTGGCTTCAAGCAATAAAGCTACCAGCTCAAGTTGCACAGCTGGTGAACAAGACTGCTGATAGTGGACAGACTGCACACTTGATGCCATGATAAATCATGTCCATTGACTTCCAGAATGAAGAAATGACGCAGCACAGAATTGATTTCAGTTGGACCTCTCTGTACTTTCATCCCCTTGTTGTAGTCAAAGACTATGTCTAAGTGTGTAGTGCGGGATCTTGAGAAGCTTTCTGCTCTTCTGATGAAGTTTGGCAGAATGTGAAACTCCTGTCTACTCATATGCCTGGACACCTGTGATCTATGTCTTCTTGTGTGTGCTCAACCATCACCTGAAGAGAATTTAGAGGAAGTTAGCGCTTGATTACAAGTCAATGTGACAAAACAAGGTCTTTCATTAATATCACCAAGAACTAGTATTCCAAGTTTCATAACTTGTATGTTAACTCAACGCAATTGAGAAGAAACTGTTTGGTAATTAATTTTAAAATATAATATACAATATTACTAATATTGAACGTGAACCAACTGACCCAAATGCCATTCTAAATATTTTTTATGTACAGAAACCTTAATCCTATTGACACAAAAGTAATCCAATTGTATGTCTTTACAAAACATTCAACAACAATATTTGTCAATTTAACTCAAAGATTGATTATTGTTTTTTTGTCAGACAAACACAGAGATGGCCCTATATATTGCTCACCTGATTTGAGAAAGGATTCTAACTTAGTTATTGTTTGGACACTTACTGGACACTTTTGGTCTGACTTTATAATGCAGCTGGTGAAAATATTAAAAGTCCCTTAATAATGGGCTTACAAAAACAAGAAAAAAATGTATTTGTTTAAAAATTACAAAGGGCTATAACTCTTACAATATTTAAGTTTGTATTGAGCGGAATAAAAGGCTTTGCCTAAAATACAACCTTAAAACTATATTTACAAGTAAAACAAAAAATCTACAAATATGTTTTTTGTATCTGTCTTTTGAGAGAGAATGATCAGAAGAAAACATCACACATTCACAATCACATTAAAAATAATTTAGTTTTTTTTTTTAAATTATATTCCATTTCAAAAACACTGCAAAAGACAAGACACTTACGTTTCAATTTCTTGATTTAATGCATTGATGATTATCAATTCTTATGAAGCGAGATGGGTCTTACACTCTTACCAGTGCAACTTGCATGTTCTTAGTTGCTCAGTTATTACCTTTCTTAAAATTCTCCTCTTGATCTGAGCCACACCAAAATGATGGGAGATGCTTTTGTAGTCTTTTCCATCGGAATGTATACCAGTAGCACCTCTGTGTTTCTGTTTGTCTCCTGAAATAGTAAAAGTTTATTGATAATAATAACATTAATAATAATCAGTGACTTTTATTGAAATTATTTTCACCGATTGTGCCTTGCACATTGGGGAACAAAGTTGACTTCTAAGGAGAAGATTTTTCCATATAGACCTATAGCAAAAAGTAGCTCCGAACCCTGGAGCAATGTTTTTTATGAATCAATATCCGGTGAAGAAAATTCATACAGGGTATTGAAACATTTTTTGCTTCAAATGAAGACTTTAAACAAAGATAACTTAACTAGCTCTTCATCATATTAAATAAAAATTAGCACAGTCTAAGCCGCACACGGAGCCCCGCATCTGATCTTTTACCAAAGTTTGATTGAGAGTTAAGTTTCACATCAACAAGTCTTCACAGGTTTATTAAAGCTGCGCTCTCACAGATTGAACATTTTGAAAAAGGTTATATTTTTTATCTTGGAATGAACCAATGTATGCGAAAATGCATGGAAACCAGTGATATAAGACTGCTGACAAAAAAATGTCTTTGAATTCCTGTCAAACATGTTCGAACCAAATTCAAACTTGGATAATCAGTGTCATTCACGATGAAATTCAGCACTTCTTGCCCAGTATATATACGTTTACTTTAAGCGGAAGGCAAATTAAAACAAACACATTTGTCCGAAAATTAATCAAACATAAATGGTAGTAGAATTGTCATTTGTTCACGTAATTTTCAAGAATCAGGTAGTGAAATAAATGTTCTCATGTTGCCAATTTAGTCTCGATCATCTAGACGCTTGTATCCGGGTCTATATTGTTCATTGACTCTAAAGAGTGGCTGCATGATTGAGACTAGCCGGTTCTTTGATAATTGTTACGATCGAAAAACACCGTTATCATTAGAAGCTCCTCGGCCATTTTTTATCGAAAACAACCTCGGATGTATTTGGACGGTTTACATACTCAAAAAGAGGTACTTTTAAGTCCGCTGCAAGTAGATCGCGTAGTAATTTTATTTAGCAGTTAAACTTTATGACTTTACTCTTGGAAATCTTACTTATGTTTGCAATAATAAACTTCACTGACAATCAATTTAAACTTATATCAATAAATACAATTCTAAAACACTTCATTTCATAAATGATATAATTCAAAAATCTACGAACTACTTCAACTGATGTACCGGCATATATCCGAGGTTGTTTTTGATAAAATGGCCGAGGAGCTCCGAATGACACGGTTATAAGGGAAAAGGCTACATTCTACTTAACAAATTAGCGCTCGTAAAAACTATTTTTTTAGATGGTGCGGGCACAAGTGATAAAAATTTTTTTTGCTTTTCTGAAGAAAAAGGTTCGGGAAATCCAATGAACAAGTTATTAATTTGGTGTGGCCTAAGCTTCCTTTTTCTAAAGAGATCACATAGAAAATATGAAAACAAATGAAGAAAAGACTCTAGAAAACATTAAATGAAGTCTAGAAATGATCAAAAGATGCTGAAAATGTATGACAGAGATCAAGATACTGAGAAAAAGAGCAGAATTTGTCAGGTATTGCTCCAACGCTAAGACAAAGACGAAGACAACTAGATACTAAATATGGTTTACAAATAAAAGAAAAGGAGAAACTAAAGAAGCAGAGACAGAGAAGAAATAAAATGAAGTGAAATGAGCAAACAACAAAGGTCCAGAAAATGCCAGACAGAATAAAAGGAGAAAGGGCAAGATAAGAAGGCATGAACACACACTGTTGAAGCAGCATCAGTACAGAGAAAACACAACATGCAAAACAATCCCTTCAGAGGGATTCCATGGCATCCACAATTAACCATCTGGTAAAGAATGCTACACCAAAGAGAAGGTCTTAAAAGAAGTCATGTTAAAGAAAATTACACTATTGGTGATGTCTGTCAGTCATAGTCACAAGAATAGTATGCGCACCAACTTAATCAGGAAAAACTTAAAAAGGCAGCTAGTATACACAAGCAATGCTAAGAATATGTGGAGTGGCAAGAAAAGACTTTGACAATTTGATTGTTTATAAATTTGGTTTTGTAGGCTCTAATGTACTCTTTCAAACATTTACAGTATTGTTTCATGCTTTACTGAAAGTACAGTTCCTCTTATTGTTAAAATGTTTACCAGGAAAAGTTAAGTTACAAAAAATTACATAATTAAACAAATATTACTTGCATTATAATTTGTCCCCTGTGCACCTTTTCCATTACATAACAAAGTACTTAACATGTATGAATTCCTGTACTTTATATTACCATTTATGATAATTTCTTATTTTTAGACTCAATATGAAGTAATAAATGTTATATATGTGATTGTTTGCTGTAAGTTGTTCTCTTAGCCACTATTTTCCATTTGCATCATTTCATGCCGTTGGATTTTGAAGAAATTGTTGTGAAAAAATGTGATACTGAAGAAATTTTGAGGAATACACTCTATCATACACCCAGAAATGTCTTAAGTTGATCACAAATAATTATTTTATAAACATAAAAGTGATTATAAATGCATATTATATGGTCTTTTAATATGTGTCCCCTGTGCACCGAAGAATAGTCCAATTTTGAAATGAAAAATTTGGCAATTGTAAGTTACAATACATTCTTGAAATTTTGTATGTGGTTAATGTAGATTTTATCCTTATTTTATTCTTGTTCTATCTACAGCAAAAACTTTGTTAAGTTACAATTTATTTTTGGTTTCAAATTTAGACAAAATGTGATTATTTTTTATTTTTTATTTTTCAACTGAGTAATTATGCATATGACTTACTGATTATATGATTCAGAAAAAGCATATGATTTATTCCAGGTTCTTGACACTTTTATATATCACCCGTATTGTTGGAAATGTTTGCAATATTTGGATTTAAGGTCGAAATATTTTTTTATTTGTATTTCCTGATACTTTCCCAAAGCTATTTCTGTGTAATTTGAAGTATTTATTTTAATGTAAAATAGGTGAAAATCATGAAAACTGGGTTAGAATTTTCAACCCCTATGTCACACTTTTGCCTCATTATTTTGAAAAGCACCCATATATCTATCGATATATCACTGGTAGTCTTACACAGGGGGAACATTATAAAGTCATTTAACGATACAAACAAGACGATGTTCTATTGAATGTACAATAGTAGTACCGGGGTAATATGCAAATAGTTATTATCTCAAGAAAAGGACATCAAGACCAGTTCATTTACCAGCATCTGACAGTCAATAATGGTTCTAAGTTTAAAGAGCATAATTTCCATTTTATTGTTAGTTTAAACATTATATATTTAACAACAGTTGTGAAGAAGGAGTTATCATTATATAAGATTATATAATCTGGCAGTGGTTAAAAATGTAAATGGAGACCAGTTTTTAACCTGTTATTGAACAAACTGTTATGTTGGCAGGACTGTCCTCCTCAGCAATGCAAAGAACAGCAATGACTGGCTGGCACTCTGTAAAATGGCGATTAAAACATTATGTCCAATTAAAACTGTCCCATTCTAAACATTCCATCAGCAATATATATAAATGAGCTGTGCTATGTGAAAATGTGTCTTGGGAAGTTGACATCATTCCATATAATGATGTCATAAAGATGAGCAGAAGACATTACTTACTATGCAGTAAAAGTTCTTACTTTAACAGTAAAGAAATCTTTTTTTGAAAAAATTAATCAAAGTGAGCTCTTTTATGTCATGTTTCTAAAGTACCATAAGTCTTGTACACATCTATGTTACATAAATAATTAATAAACAGGAATAAAATGAGGAGTTGTGTACACACTAATTCCTCCTTATGTACTGTGTAACTCAAGAAAAACAATCCATAATTCTAGTAAATCTCTAGAATTCCCTTACTTTTCTCACTGTACAAAAATGAATGAGGAGTTGCAAACAAGCAAGGCCATAAAACTTTTGCTATTTAAACTGTACCGCAACAGCAATTTAAAGACAGTGATACTCATTGATGGAATAGACACCTAGACAGCTACATTTTCTGAGAAATGGAGATCAGACTTAATTCTCCAGAGATAATTTATAGATTTATTTGAAATAAAGAACATGTTACAGTGTTTGTGTTAAACTTGTTACTTATCCCTGATTTAACACAATCATTACCTTCAAAATGGTGATAAAATAAAAACAAATATACCTTATTAAACACTGTTTACTATCACATCTGTACCCCCCACACCTTCTTACATACTTAAGCGGCTCTTACCAAAGTAAAGAATAAAAGGTCCACAAGGCCAATTATAAACCATGAACCATGAGAATCCTGTTTACTAATTTGATTTTAAATCACCCAAAAGGCTTTCTACACATAATGGTTCCTTAATTTAAATCTAGTCTCCAAAGGTGTCACAGTTGTGATATCATTGAAAGACTTGAGATATGTTATTTAAAAAAATGACGAAAGGAATGCTTAAACGCAGAAGTCTGGCCGGGTATACGAGCCTGGAAATAAATATGCAAAAGCTCACCATGCTGCTAAGGAGTCTTCTATAATTCCCGACCCCAGTTCAGCTGGAGATGTTGATTTCACATGGCTGGAAAACCGGCCCGGTGCACCCAAGCTACAACATCGGCAGTATCTGCAAGAGGAGGGTGTAAATCTGGGAAAACGCATTTATAATCAATTTGCGAAAGTTCTTATCCGTCATAAGTAGTGAACATGTGGCTTATAGAACATCTGAAATGAAATTTAATGAAGGAGACAAGGTTCGGCCTGGGATCTAAACCTGGATTTTGATGCTGAAATTGTAAGTTTTGTTCAAATGAAGTATAAACTTAAAGTGAGTACAGAGATATCTTGAAGCCCAGATTTATCACTTACCTGAAGTTTGTAGGGCTACAATTGAGAGCTTTGCTGTAAACTGCAGGAACTGTCCACATGAGCCTTTTGTCTGTTAGGGGAATGGTGGCATAGGTGATTGGTGGTACCACTCTGCATTTCTTATCCACACACAACACAATGTATCTGAAAATGACAGAGAATGGCCATGCACTTATGAAAGCTATGCTAGAAATACGTCGTTATGAGTGTATCAGATGACATTTCCACACAGAAATTATGAGGCCTCCAGTACAGCAGTACTGACATCAATGACGAAAACATATATACCTGTCATGGAGCTGTGCTGGTTCTGTGGCGTCAAAACCACTGCAACTGGGCAATTCACTACAAACATCTTTTCAGAAAAACAACCAATACTAGGTAGCCTTTGTCACCCAGTGAACACCCAGGGCATCTTGTTAATTTGAGCATCTATTTACTTAGAAGTACAATGTAGCTTCATTAAGATCTCAAATTAACAAAAAAGTGTATCCGAAAGTTTACAAATTGTAACTTTTAGGCGGGCTGCGAGCAGATACTTTCAAGGGCAGAAATCTCGCAGAAGTTTGAAAAAGATTATGCAAAGCTCTAGCTTGATGATTTTAGCCCAATTTTAAAGTGTTACTCTGTAACACGGTGGTGTAAATTTAATCAAACATCAATATAGTTACACAGGAAAATAAGAAATGGCTTATATGAAGCATGCACATACTCACACACCTTTACCGCCCAACATTTGGATATGGTCTCACACTTATTCATTTACACAAACTCACAATCAATCAATCAATTAATCAATCAATGCACACCCACCTGGAAAGGTACAACATCCTTTGGAAGAGATGAATCTTGCAGTCTGGTAGACGGTTGCTGACTTAACTTTATTGGCCCAAGTAGCAACTGCAATTAGATAAACATGTTGATGTTTGCACTAAAACAAAGCTTAGTAATAATAATTGAGTAAAATTAGACATTCAGCCTGTTGGCTGGGGTAACATATCTAAATCCCCAAATGGATGATAAGCGAAACACAAATTGTATTGCGTGTCCAGAGGGGGTCCCAAGTATATCTTGACGCGACTTACCTTTGCCGCCTTGTGTTTTTGTTCACAAAGCCGGCACACACAGTTCATTCTCAGTTTGCATGTTATGTACTGAAAAGTTCCAGCTTTCCATGACACTCTCAATAAACCTATCCATAAATCAAAACAAATAAACAAATAAACTACCAGGTAATTATGGAAATATAAATGTCATTTTTACTTAAATTATTGATAAATACAACTTATATTGCAGTCAAACTGGATAAAATATCAGAAAAAAGTGTCCTGTTCCAAAAAGTGTGTTTTGAAATTGCAGACAATAGTCCAAAGACCAAGAATTTAAGTGTTCAGACAGGGGCAGGCAAATCTTTAAAAAAAATGTCAAAATTTTAAAACTTAAATAAAACTAAAATTATACAAACTTTATATAAATCATGTGTAAACTTGAAATGAACAAGAATACAATGTACACATAATAAAATGCTACCTGAGAGAAAAAAAAATTAAGAAATACTTGAAGGGGTACTGCGACCCGCAAGCATTTCATCGTGGGCCGACACCTTTAAACCTTTTTCCCGCACATTAATTAAACACGTCTTATGTTTTGTCAGTGCCGGTTTTGATGACCAGTATAAATCCAAAAGCAGTTTTTCTGCCAATATTTACCCAAATGATTTGAATGAATGCTTAACAAGAAAGTGCAATGTACACAATCAAATAAAGTATTTAGTGTTCCAGAAATAATGAGCAATCTGAAATCTGACCCCTTACATTCCTTAAATATTCACAAAGTGTTAAGTTCTAATTCAAGCAACAATAATCATATTCAAGCAGAATAATTTCAAGCAAAAATGAACAAGAAAATAGAAACCAACTGATATTTATTGTATTTTCAAACGTTTCATCCGTGTTTCTTTGTTATCTTTTTATGATTCAAATGGTAAAAAAATGGTGCAAATGTGAGAAGCTCTGAAAAAGAAAACTGATATTTTAATAGAAATAGTGATGAAATCACTGACATTATATTTATTTAGCAACTAAAGCAACAGACCAACCAGACCTACCAGTATGCTAATCTATATTTAACTGCTAAATTTTAAAAACCCAAAACATACAGATAAGATTTGTAGCGCAGTTGTTTACATTGTGTGATTTAAATGCATATATTTTTGTTGGTGATTAGTTTAAATCCAACTGAAGCAATCTCTTATCAATATAAACCTTAGTTCATCCAACAAATTAAATATTTGAATGTTAGAAGATTTGTTTTCAGAAGATCAGCAATAATGTTTTTTCTTTAATTGTCTCAATGAAAAATGTAATGATCAAGTTCATAAGCGCTATTTTATCTGAGAATTTCCCTCGGTGTGAACCGCTTACTGTGTCCAAGTTATCCAAGCTGGATCTAAGACATTACTACAATATGGGCAATTTGCTCTGCCATTTTTATAGATAAGACCAAAAAAAAATTGTTTGTTTAGGGTAACCTTCCCAAAATTTCTAGGTAGGGTAGGTCGGGATTGTTTTTGATTTTTTTTCAAAATTTGTCGTAAGTTCAGAGTGTTTTCTTGCACATGGCAGTCTTTCCTACATTACTGTCATTGCCTGACTTTGTTTTATCATATAAACAATAATTCTGATTAAAATCTGCAATTATCCGCCCTTCGTAACTCTCTATTCGCTAACGAATATTTTTTTGCTCAGAAACGGAAAAAAATAGTTAGGGTTGGCGCATTTTTATAGGTAGGGTCGGGTTACCCGAAACAGAAATATTTTTTTTTTTAGGCCTAATTGTGTATTCCAAAGGTATTTTTTTGGTACATTGAACTCACAACAATATTTGAACTCCTGACGTCCAGCACCGCAGTCAGATTATCTAATCCAACCACTATGCCATTGCATGCTCTTTACTGAACGAAAGATAAATGAATACTCACAATTTTGAACAGTATTTTTTTGGTCACAGATAGCGACCTTTTAATTTTTAGAAAATTTGTTATCTGATGATCCTGTAAATTTTGTGTGGATAGACTAAATACTGTTCGAATTTAGCAAATCAAAACTAACATTTTGGGTTTTTTCAGAGTAGACCCTAAAATATCAATTTTGATTTATAAGTATGTAGATTTGTTCAAAAGCTCTGTACAGTTTACTTTACTTGTTAAGTTATCCAATTTCTGTAAATAAAAATTACTAAACTTGACTATAAAATACTGTAGAGGGGCGTGTCGTAAAGTTAAGAAAAAAATCCAAATAATGCAACAGTCAATTGCAGCATGGGCCCCCAAGGTCCTGCTAATAGCGGGGACTTTGACTTCCGGTCCAGCCAATCCCAGGTAAAATTCCCGCTCTGCACAGACAAACTGCTGGTAAAAGCCCTGTCAAATGAATTATGGTCATTTCGTAACCTTTCCATTTCGTAACCGCTCATTGTTGGTCATTTCGTAACCATAATGTCAGTCAATTCGTAACCGTTAAGAAATCAAATGGTCATATCATAACTGTTGACTCCTATATGAGGAATTATTTTAATACCATTTGAGTTTACAAAATAAGTTTACTGCAAGTATAAAACATAAAAATTTGAAGTTAAATCTAGTAGTTGTATTCCTTCTTTATTCCTAATAGTGAAGTGCGATTTGCCAATAAACTCTGAAACTATGACAAATAGAAACATTCAAACTAGCTATTTTTTATGTTGCAAGGAAATATTATAAGTAGGCTGAATATTAAATGTAATATTTTTTTAATTCATAATGTTTTACCATTGAGAGGAATTGTGACCTTAAGCCAATATTTTTTAATATATAGACCATATGACTTTAGACTTTCATTTTTTTAATTTGCATAGAAGTATTGTAAAATGTAGTGAGTTTGCTGAATGAGAGTATGCTCTTTTTATATGCTTATTGTATTAAAAATGTGCTGATATGTTTAGTTTTGTATCTTGTTATTGGAAATTAATACCATAACTAATAATTTTAGGCTGTTTTTTGTCGGTTTCGGATATAAAGTATGCAGAATATGGATCAAATGAGAAAAGAACAAAATTTTGTTCGTTTTAATGAAATAGGTCAAGAATGACCCTTTATCATTAATGTAAACGTAATTTTACTCAAAAATACATCGCGATCAGTCTTAAATTATTGTTTATAATTAAGCAAAATGTAAGAGAATAATTAACATATTTTGGTAGTATAACAAATCATTTCTAATTTACCATGATATATATATATGTAATTACTATTGAGTATCATAAATTATTGGCTTGTTACTAGCGAGAATATGAGTAATGTCTCCCAATTGCTGTCTTGGTTGCTGTGCAATATACATCCAGGTTCAAACAATACACTTAATGAGGTGCTAAGTGTACTATTTATCACCTTGTTAAATGGTTGTTACCATATGACCAATTGATTTCTTGACAGTTACGAATTGACTAACAGAATGGTTACGAAATAACCAAGATTCAGCAGTTACGAAATGGTAAGTTTACGAAATGACCAGATCCCCGTCAAATGCCCCTGGGGACATCCTAGGTTAGGCCCATTCCCCGTTTTCGGCGCAAAATCAATAACATCGCATTCACTCAGCACTGCCAGTCCACCTGGAAGGTAAAAACATGGCCCATTTCCCCTGCTATCCCCGGTATAAACAAGACCTGGGGGCCATGGTTACAATTGACTGGTGCATAACTGTGGCAGAATAAGGGAATTATTTTATCGTTGCATTTATTATCAAATATGAGAATTTAAGACACATGCAAAAAGCCACAATACGAATGGGTGATAGTGCTATTCATAGGTGATGAATATGACTAATGACATGACATTGACAAACAAAATGTAAGGCATTTGTATCCTTTCGTCTTTTATTTATTAAAATCTGAGATGTTAAGGGAGAAAATCCCTTTATAGATTGGAACATACCAAATAATAATAAGCGACGATGTAGTGCCTAGTGGTAAACCATGTTTGCTAGAAATCAATCGAAAATACAAACCAAAATCAGTCACTGTGGCCAAAATTATACCGGATGTTGATTCTAGTGATTTAGTTTCGGATAGACAAAATCCGGATAACTCATTTGCTTTTCATCCAAAGGGTGGACGATTTATACTACAGTACAAAAGTCATAAACGAAATAAACGAAAAAAATGTTGAATATGTATTTTAAACACTTACCAAGTTACCATTCTCTTTCCGTAAGAGATGTACGCCATACTGCATAATTGCACGGAGACGGTACCACGGAGATACCCGAAAATTTCCGTTATATTCCGGAAAGTTAAATTTCTGTATACTTGAAAATTTGGATGATGCCGTGATGGTACACGAAATATCGAATTTCCTTATTTCTGTTTTTTTATGGAATGAAACTTCGGGATAGTGTACAATAGGCTTTAAATAAAGTAAAACAAATGAAAAATGCTTAGTATATAGCTATTTTTGACCAAAATTATGATTTTTTCCCTGGTCGCCTTAATAGCTATTTTTATGGATACACAAATATACTCACACAAAAGTTTAAGAATATTTTTTTAATATTAAAAGAGAATAAGATTTAAAACAATGAAATGATAAACATGAAAGCTTATCAACTTTCTGTCTATGGACATTTTTATTGACATTTGATACATCAAATCTGGACTGAAAATATTAAGGAGACCAATTTTTGTCGCCTTAATCCAGCGGTCCCCATAATGCCTAGATTAATATATATATGGGCACCTTAATATCTGTAGTAGATAATAAATACTTGTATGTGTTTCTCAGAAAATATACAATGCAATTCAAGACTTAGCTCATACAAAGGCATGAAAGGCAATCAACTGATAGCTTGCTGGGCGGCTATTCTCCTTCCCCCTCCACAACATTGAAACAAAGGCATGAAAGGCAAACAACAGATAGCTTGCTGGGCGGCTATTCTCCTACCCCCTCCACAACATTGAAACAAAGGCATGAAAGGCAATCAACTGATAGCTTGCTGGACGGCTATTCTCCTCCGCACTCCACAACATTGAAACAAATGCATGACAGGCAATCAACTGATAGCTTGCTGGGCGGTTATTCTCCTCCCCCTCCACAACATTGAAACAAAGGCTTGAAAGGCAATCAACGGATAGCGTGCTGTGCGGCTATTTCCTTCCCCCACCTCCACAACATTTAAACAAAGGCATGAAAGGCAATCAACTGATAGCTTGTTGGGCTGCTATTTTCCTCCCCCTCCACAACATAGAAACAAAGGCATGAAAGGCAATCAACGGATAGTGTGCTGGGCGGCTATTCTCCTCCCCCTCCACAACATTGAAACAAAGGCATGACAGGAAATCAACTGATAGCTTGCTGGGCGGCTATTCTCCCCCCCCCCCCCTCAGGAACATTGAAACAAAGGCACGAAAGGCAATCAACTGATAGCTTGCTGGGCGGCTATTCTCCCCCCCTCCACAACATTGAAACAAAGGCATGAAAGGCAATAAACTGATAGCTTGCTGGGCGGCTATTCTCTCTCTCTCTCTCCCCCCCCCCCCCCCTCCACAACATTGAAACAAAGGCATGAAAGGCAATCTACGGATAGCTAACTTGGCGCCGGTGGCTTGCCTCCCCCTCCACAACGTTGACACAGAGGCATGAAAGGCAATCAACTGATAGCTTGCTGGGCGGCTATTCTCCTCCCCCCTCCACAACATTGAAACAAAGGCATAAAAGGCAATCTACGGATAGCGTGCTGGGCGACTATCCTCCTCCCCCTCCACAAAATTGAAACAAAGGCATGAAAGGCAATCAACTGATAGCTTGCTGGATGGTTCGCCCCCTCCTCCTCCACAACCGTGATAAAAAGGCATGAAAGGAAATCAACGGATAGCTAACTTGGCGCCGGTGGCTAGCCTCCCCCTCAACAACGTTGAAACAAAGGCATGAAAGGCAATCATCTGATAGCTAACTGGGCGGCTAACTCGCCAGCACCCTCGGCCCACGCCACAATTCACACAGTTCTACACAGTGCAAGCAATGGTTTTTACAGATTGAATAGTTTTGTTGTTTAAATGGGAAAAAGGCTGAAATAAATAAGGAAAGTATAACATAAAACTCACATTCCGTAGGGTAATCTTACTTGGATGGAGAAAATGCTGATCAATA
Organism: Mya arenaria; assembly: GCF_026914265.1. Classification (NCBI taxonomy): domain Eukaryota; kingdom Metazoa; phylum Mollusca; class Bivalvia; order Myida; family Myidae; genus Mya; species Mya arenaria. The sequence continues at coordinate 41,485,323 of NC_069130.1, read as the reverse complement.
TCTAGTCCATAATGAATACATGCATTAAACCAGATGTATTATTTTATGCATGAACTATATATTTTGATTATGCACCAGTCAATTGTAACCACGACCCCCCCCCCACCCCCAGGTCCGGGGGTATACCGCGGATAGTCGGGGAAATGGGCCGTGTTTTAACCTTCCACGTGGCCCCGCAGTGCCGGGTGAATGCGGTGGTTTTGTCTTCCAGCCAAATATAGCGGGGAATGTGCCTTACCTAGAGTCCCTTTGGGTGCGGGAGCATTTGGCGGGGATGTTACCAGCAGGCCGTCTCCGCAGGGCAAAACTTTACCCGGGCTTGGCTAGGTCGAGAGTCAAAGTCCCCGCTTTTCCTCGGACCTGAGGGGGGGGGGGGGGGGCGTGGTTACAACTGACTGGTGCATTAAGTACTAGTGTACTGTCGTATCCATTTACTGAGTGCTCCTGATATAGAAGTTCACGGACATCTAAACATTTAAATGCGGAAATATTTCGATATTTAAATAAATATCTTTTCTGAAAAAAGAACATGCAATGTAACAACACGAATCCATTTCTTGTTGTTTTGACAGTACTGCGCGCCTTCTTTACGCGGATTAAAAATGGTGTTAATTGCCGGCGACCTCATCACATTTCGTATACAGTATCCTTACTACTATTTAGGATGTATATCTCGTAGCTTGCCGGAGAAGGCCGAGTTGTTACGACTTGGCCGAAGTGTTCGGAATGTTTTCAATAAGTTTCGAGAAGCCAGGCAGAAACGATGTAAACCCTACGGCTCACCCAGCCACCCAATGAGAGCGACAGAAGGCCAATTATGAGTGTTTATGTGGTCTATTTTGAATCTTTCTGGAGAAGGCCGGGTTGTTAGGGTTGACGCCCACGTGTATTCGCGCATGCGCTTTGTTTAATATTCGTCACGTATTCGGTTACTAGGATAGCGGCCGTGAATGTGAGTTTTCATTTTTTTAAACACAATTAAACAACTTTTCAGATCAGCATCACATTATTTGTTTAATCAGAGACATCAAAAAATGAAAAACCATATTTACTGAGTTTAATATTTGAAAATCATGTTTCATTTTACCTATTTTTCATGATCCTGTTTCGACCTGTTTAATACGCTGTTAACTGCTTTCGTTTTACGTGTATGTATACTGCTCAAACCTTGAAAGTCAAGAGTGTTCGGAATGTTTTCAATAAGTTTCGAGAAGCCAGGCAGAAACGATGTAAACCCTACGGCTCACCCAGCCACCCAATGAGAGCGACAGACAGCCAATTATGAGTGTTTATGTGGTCTATTTTGAATCTTGCCGGAGAAGGCCGGGTTGTTAGGGTTGACGCCCACGTGTATTCGCGCATGCGCTTTGTTTAGTATTCGTCACGTATTCGGTTACTAGGATAGCGGCCGTGAATGTGAGTTTTCATTTTTTTAAACACAATTAAACAACTTTTCAGATCAGCATCACATTATTTGTTTAATCAGAGACATCAAGAAATGAAAAACCATATTTACTGAGTTTAATATTTGAAAATCATGTTTCATTTTACCTATTTTTCATGATCATGTTTCGACCTGTTTAATACGCTGTTAACTGCTTTCGTTTTACGTGTATGTATACTGCTCAAACCTTGAAAGTCAAGAGTGTTCGGAATGTTTTCAATAAGTTTCGAGAAGACAGGCAGAAACGATGTAAACCCTACGGCTCACCCAGCCACCCAATGAGAGCGACAGACGGCCAATTATGAGTGTTTATGTGGTCTATTTTGAATCTTGCCGGAGAAGGCCGGGTTGTTAGGGTTGACGCCCACGTGTATTCGCGCATGCGCTTTGTTTAGTATTCGTCACGTATTCGGTTACTAGGATAGCGGCCGTGAATGTGAGTTTTCATTTTTTTAAACACAATTAAACAACTTTTCAGATCAGCATCACATTATTTGTTTAATCAGAGACATCAAGAAATGAAAAACCATATTTACTGAGTTTAATATTTGAAAATCATGTTTCATTTTACCTATTTTTCATGATCATGTTTCGACCTGTTTAATACGCTGTTAACTGCTTTCGTTTTACGTGTATGTATACTGCTCAAACCTTAAAAGTCAGAAGGGTTCGGAATGTTTTCAATAAGTTTCGAGAAGCCAGGCAGAAACGATGTAAACCCTACGGCTCACCCAGCCACCCAATGAGAGCGACCGACGGCCAATTATGAGTGTTTATGTGGTCTATTTTGAATCTTGCCGGAGAAGGCCGGGTTGTTAGGGTTGACGCCCACGTGTATTCGCGCATGCGCTTTGTTTAATATTAAGAAATGAAAAACCATATTTAGTGAGTTTAATATTTGAAAATCATGTTTCATTTTACCTATTTTTCATGATCCTGGTTCGACCTGTTTTATACGCTGTTAACTGCTTTCGTTTTACGTGTATGTATACTGCTCAAACCTTGAGAGTCATTTTCCCATTAAGACCTCAAAATAAACAATTAGGTATAGATAATTATACATACTTGTTAAAGAGGAGGAAAATAATAGATAAGTAATTTACTAAGGGAATACGGCTTAGAGTTAACAAAATACTTTATGATTATATCGCACACAATTATGGATTCTACTGGCTTTAATACTGTACTCATTCATCCATAACGGTTGCACAAATGTGATGAATATATTAAATAAGACTTGATTATCATACATGTATTTATACATATATTATACGAATTGTCATTCTATATGACAAAAGTATTGCATTTCGGTTCAATTTATGTTTTATGTTATTTTTTTTATATATTAGGAAACCATTTATTTCATTCACCTTTGTGATAAACCATCTTAATTGGTATCCCAGTGCAAACCTATTTATAGGCTGTGAATCATATAAACACATAATCATCAATTTGATGTATGATTATTTAGATATTAACACTGGCTCTGAGAGTTCAAATGCTGTAGGCATGAAAAGGGTGATTTGACTTTTTTTAGATCACCTGAGTACAAAAAATGCCTTCAAATTCACATTTACATTATGATTTTATGAACGTTTTTAAATAAAACAGTCTTTTAATTTGCAGAAATAAAACTTCATACAATTAACACGCTATGTCCTTAATATTGTATCACATTTTGTCTTCGTCAGGATGGCTTCTATTCTAATTGACCGTTGGAACAATTTCGTCAAAAACAACAACAAAGTCTTTCATTTCCGAAGACGTCTAATTTATTGCTCCCTTATTTAAATATACATGAAACACATGCATATAAATTAACGGGTTCATATCGGCGCAACGCAGTGTCTCTTTGGAAGCAAAACAATTATTATTATCATGTCTGCGTAATTATAATCAGCGTTTTATCTTCTCAGTAAATAAATAATATCAGCTTTTAAATAGCAATGTAACTGTAGAATATATTTAGTTTGTGTTTAAATAGTGCCTACCAGTTTTGGAATTACGTATGGCGTTGCCATTTTAGGATTTCTAAGAACTTGTCGTGTAAGAATGTAAATGGTTGAGTGATCAAAAATATAAGATATCCACTGGTGGTGGTGTTGGTAGTTTATACTCCGGGTTCCGGCGTGAGCACATTGAAGGGTCCTGTACATGCCAGGGGCAGTGGTACAGTGCGAATGGTCGTAGAAAGGATTTCATAACCAATCACAACAGAAGTGACCTGGTCCGCCAGATATCCACTGCCTGATTGCGCCGCCTTATATACTCGACGGTCGGTTTGGATTTTAGGAATTAGGAATTCTGAGCAATTAAAAAGTCTTTAGGAAATTACCAGCCAATGGCATCGGTGCTTGGAATTCCTAACCCTAGAAGGCAGTACTTCGATCGAGCAAACAACAACAATTTTATGCATAAATATCGAGTTCAACATACAAATATTAACAAAGGGCAGTAACTGTCGTCATGGAAATATCAATTTAATGCTTTGTGACCTTGGTTCATTTGCAAAAGTCACAATCAAAATAATTTTCATAACCTTGGACTTCGGAGTTAGGAACGCGCGGTTGTTACAAAATAGTTCAAATACATATCAGTTCAGAGTAATGCATTATGTGATGCATCTGTTGAATTACGATTTGCTATTAACAAATAACATTGTAAGACAGTTTAAAATTACATTAAAAGTTATAAATAACATTCATGTTCTGAAAATGAACCGATGTATCATACCGCACTTGCAAGTTCCCAGGTCTCAAAATGGCGGAAATGACAGTTCCATGACAACTTTAGGAATTCCTAAAATCGGTAACTACTTCGAATAAACGTTATTTCACAAGATAAACTATGAATGATTACTTGCATACACTTGCATTGTATTATATTATTTGTGGATTAACATGTATACATAGTGTTTATGAAAATGAAACAGCAATTAAAGATGCACTTTTGCAGAGTCAAAATGTCAATGCAGTAATTTATTACAATATTTTGTAACATAATCGCATTTACCATTAATTATTCTAACATGTCATCAAATGTCATGTCAAAAAGTAGGGAGGGAGATTCTTTATTTCCTCCAATATGAAGAGACATGACACATGATAATCAGAACATATACAAAGAAACATACAGTACAGTCTTATAGAATAATCAGAACATATACAAAGAAACATACAGTACAGTCTTATAGAACAAAAATTTACATAAATGTTATTTGATAAACATATAAATCAGGTAAGAAGGATAACTATAAATAATACAATGAATAATACTGTATTATATCAATGCATCTACACATAATAAAAAAGGACATAGTAATTGTTTCTGCCCAGGAAACGGACTCGGGAGTAATTCTATAGGTTAATCTTTCGTCACATTATCGAGTTAAAATAAATTTATATCTACTCATCGAATCTGTGATTGGTGGTTGAAATTATATTTTTGCCCAATGGGATGACAGTATTTTTAAAAATCTGCAGTACATTTATTAAGGAAATTATCAGTCAGCGGTTATAGGGGCTGGACCAGTAGGCAAAATATAGTCTCGAATACTAAGCTGGTTTAAGGGTTGTTAGTATGGATTTACCAAACCAAAGAGCTCTGCGACTGCATCTCATTAAATTGTTTATTTTGGTAAACAATATAATAACTGTGAACCATTACAAAGGTTATTACTTCAATAATTTTATGTGTATATTAAGGCCAGAGTTTTTTTATATTTCGTTTTACGGGAGCGCCGTACCTAAATATTGCAAAACCCAAAAAAGAAAAAGATTCAAATTCCTAAATTTATTTTTATTTTTTCCGCCGCCTGTTTCTTCGATCTCCGATAGAAAATAAAATTTAGTGTTATTTAACCTTATGCTAATTTCACAACAACAAAAATTATCGCGCACAATTTCCAAGATGGCGGAAACCGGCACTTCTTGCTTATTGTTTCAACTGAAATATGTTTCATTGTTTTGTGATATCACATGCATATTATATCCTGGATGTACCAATTACCGGTGTAATAAGCAACTATCCAATGGAATTTTGGCCAGGTTACATGCAAGCTTCTTTAAATTTCACTCATATTTATGAAAAATCATTTTGCCATTAGTAACAATAAGTTTTGTATACCAGAGAACACAATTTTTGATTTCTAGTCGCCTTTTGTTTACCGACCGTGGCCGCCATCTTGGATTTTTTAGTTACCAATTAAGGATTAAAATTCGACATGTTGCATTTTATCGGGGTATGGTATGCAATGGGGCTGTTCAAAATGGGTGGAGTTCGTTACATTCATTTAAATCTACATTTCTGCTAAAATAAATTGATTATTCCAGAACATTTTCTCTTTTCTTTCTCTCGTTGTTCTCAACGGTGGGTAAATTAGAACAGCTATCGTAACCTAATTGTATACGACAATGAATGCACAGATAAAATAGTTCCTTATTTATATGTTTATTTTCTATCTTTTCAAGGTCAAGAATATTATGAATACGTATTTTTGCATACAATGTGTGTTTTCGTTCCGTTATCGTGGTGTATTAAAACGCAAAAAAACCCCGGCGTTATCGGTAGAAAACGGTCATTATTCAGTAAATTCACGTGCCGTTAATGCCCGGGTTTTTGTTTTACATATGCGCTTTCAGGGCCCACATCATAACAATGAAGGCTGAGCGACCTGGTTTCTGACCGAAAGTTGGTCAACGATGCAAACTTTTGCACAAAACAGGGTTCGAATTTAACTTTGAGGAGCACTCGCAAAATTTTGCGAGTGCATTTTGAGGCAACTCGCAAAATGAAAAATCAACTTGCAATTATATTATTTGCTTTATTCCCTTATAATTTTATGAATATTAAAAAGTATCAATCTTGAGTGACTCGACAACTAGAACTTGTTGATGGCTTATTCTATTTGGAGGGTACGGAAAGACTCATCAGATGCTGGCAGCTTTTTGATAACAGAGCTGTCCAATAATTTGACATTGTTTACCCTCGCCATCGGGTAATTTAAAACCCATTCAACAAGCACGCTACAGATTTCATTAAGCCTATAGTATTAAAAACAATAACATTATAAATTTAAAATAAATAAAAGCAACAGTAAATGTAGCGTGATGCTTGGACCATGAAATATATCGATCAACGAAGTCTATTCATTTTGACAGTTGGGCGGAAATATGTTCAAAGGTTGATGGGATTTACATATAGTGCGCGAAAGCGCTAAATTTAGCCAATGGTCGAGCTAGGTGATTACGTCATTTGAATTCACTTTGTTTTATGCACGCCTAGGAGCATCCCGGAAAGATTCGAGATAAAACTCGGCCTTTTCCGTATTTGTTCTATTTTTGAAAACTTACTAGAGCGTGACTCCGTACTGTCTTCTTTATACTGGTAGGCTGTTTACACTCGACTACGTAGCGGAGTTAGTTCATGTTTAATCTACTTTCCTTTTAACATTTTGTGGTCTAGAAAAAGCCACTCGCAGAATTTTGCGAGCTTGAATAAAAGTTACTCGCAATTTGCAAATGTCGCTCGCATTTTGCGAGTATGCGAGTCTAAATTCGAACCCTGCAAAAACATATTTTAGAATATATAATGTAGCTGCATACAAATACCAAAACAGGAAATTAACCACAAAAGTCATATAACTTACATATTTTCTGCTGAGTTGTCTTTTCCTGGAAAGCTGATGTGTTTACCAAATAGTTTTTTCTGCAGTTGTTTTGACTATTAAAAACACTAAATTATGTCTAAAACGACTAACTCCTCCGAACTTTTAGTTATTTCTGTCGATTTTATTCAGAACATACGACTTATATGGACATGATTCCACTATGTCGTATGCAATGAACAAAGATTTCAAATATTTTTTCTCTGATGCAGAAGATGCTGTACATTTTATCAGAACATGTTTACAAAATTTTCAGGCTTAAATTAGTTATTAAAACAAATAATGGTTAAAGTAGGACTGAATAGGTAATTAATTGATTACCCAAAAGGTATTGTGTGTAAATAATCCCAGTAATCCAGTCACTTTTCGAAAAACAACACTTTCAAAACGAATGAACACTGCAAAAAATGGCGTCGAAACAAAATGCAGCTGCCGAGTTATGTTGCGGCCCGAATCGAGCTTAATGTAAAACTTTTTCAATGACATCACTCATGACGTCATACAAGCACCCGTTATAGAGGTTATTTTGAACTAACTGTTTTTGCATTTTCGTGACATTTAACAGCATTTTTAAACACAAACGTTTCTTCAACTGTTCCATCCATCATGAATTTATCTACATTAAAATCAATCAAATAATCGTTGCTTATTTTGTTTTAACTGCTTTACTGCAGATTTCAGTTTTGCATGTTGCCAATAATTGTACTACGATTTCATTAAAAAAAATAGTTCCGTAGTAAATATGCCCCGCCCCTTGGTATTATTGCGCCCAATGACAGGACAGAA
>NC_069130.1:41439928-41472428 GCF_026914265.1 Mya arenaria | reverse complement strand
TAACTGGATCTTTGCCATATTAATGAAGTATTAAAACTTCATGTAATGCTGTATGCGGATAGAGGGCAATAGGGATATTATGCAGGCCAACAATATTTTAAGTTTGTGTTGTACAAAAATGTGGCTGCTATTTAAACATTGTGTGTGTTTTTAAATTTATGCTTGTAATTTCAAATTGTCCTCACATTGTATAAGAACACTAAGGGGACTTTTGTATTATTTAATTAGCAATACTCAAATGACTTGTTTCTTTTACCAGGTGATGAATACAATCTCATGGCAAAACAATGACAACTTATGGCCAATTATTGAAGGATAAGAAAGCCCAGAACTGGGTTAAGGCTGCCTTCGCCCTCAATATAACCAAGGAGGGTCTACAGCCTCTGGTAGAGGACGTGCTGACATGCGTTCACCAGGACATCTATAACAACGTCAGAACATCTAAGGGTCTTCCAGGCGGGGCAACATGTGCACAATGTTTCACCGAGAACGTGTTGAAATGCCCTACTCGTGGGATATGCATCAGTACTAGAAACTGTAAATTTCATAACTCCCCTCAAAAGGTGTATGCTCCGTGTCCAAACGGGATTTGTGAAGGCGTCCGTGATGAAATAATTCAACATCACAGGTTTCCAGTACCATCATGGAAGAACACGAATGCCGACAAATGGTGTACGAGCCACTGGGAGATCGGCAAGTGTTTCCTGCCTCCTGATGGCTACAAGACCAAGTCCTCCATCAACGACAGTGACTTCAACGGAGTGATCAGCGTCATGATGAATTGTAAGGATTTCCAGAACAAGCTGTCATTTAACGTTGCGACACAGCCAAATTTGTTAACAGAGGTAAACATATGAATCATACTACAATCATATTATGCGATTTAGATGACTTAAAAGCTGCACTCTCACATATTGACAGTTTTGACCTTTATTTCATTTTGTATCCCAGAATCAGCTGATTTAGGCATTAATACATTTAATTCAATCATATAAGATTACTCACTAAAGAACTGTCGAAAAACTTATTTTTCTTAAAGCGTTACTAACTCTTTTAGCCATTAAACTTCAATTTTCGAGAATTTGAATAAAACGTGATCTGATCTTGTCAGCTGTCTTATATTACTGGTTTACAGACATTAACGCAAACATTGGCTCATTCCCATACAAATTATAAAAAATGTTGTCTAAACAATCTGTGAGAGTTCAGCTTTAATGAATGTTCATAATTAATGCAGAATGTTTTAGTATTTGCTTGAAGTTCCTCTTTGTACTTATTAAATACAATGAGGCCTAAATAAAATATGTCTGTTTCCTGTAACATGCTGAAAAAAGATGGGATGGTAGGTAGGGATTTTTTTATTTATTTTTTTAAATGTCAGAATGATCCAATATTCATGTTTATTTCAGGTGAATTATTTTAAAACGAATTCAGTGTGATATATAGATTCACTTTTCTGCCTTAAATAAGTTTAAACTGCCATCTTAACAGCCATTGTACATGTATTTCAGTTGTAGAATACATCCTTTTGAAGGGCAAGACCTGGGTTTGAGCATTGTCAGTATGTTCACCAGGGAAGCAGTTCATCTTTACACTTTGCAAATATAACCCAGTGAAAAATTGAATCAAATAACATTTAGACAATTTTAATATTTTTGGCAAATGTTTCAAACAAAACTTTCAAAATGCATACAATTTTAGTAATAAAAACATGATATTATTGCACAAACTATTTTAAAATAGACTGTGTAATAATATCAAGTTGTATTATGTACATGACAACTATTATAAAATAAACAGTTGGCTAGAAGATGGGAAGAATCATAACTAGACTATAAAATCTGACTAGCATAAAACCGCTGTAACCACAGCCCCCCCCCCCCCCCCCCCCCAAGTCCGGGGAATAGCCGTCGGACTTTGACTATCGGTCCAGCCAACCCGGGGTAAAATCCCCGTCCTGCGGGGACGAACTGGTGGTTAAACCCCGGCCAAATGCCCCGGCACCCCAGAGACTCTATATAAGGCCCAATGTCGGCTAAATTTGACTCTATGACAAAACCACCCCGTTCACCCGGCCCTGCGGGGGCACCTGGAAAGTAAAAGCACGGCCCTTTCCCCGGCTATCCCAGGTATACCACCGGACCTGGGGGGGGGGGGGGGGGGGGGCTTGGTTACAATTGACTGGTGCATTATACAATACTGTTTTGTTATAGAACTTAACTGTAACACTGACAACGATCTACGCAGTTCTCCTTTCACTTTCATTAAAATGAAGTTAGCGTGCACCTGTTTCCCGCGCTTTTTTAGACCATGTGCTACGAAAAATGTTTATCTTTCTGTTAACTTATTAAAAACTTATAAGAATATTTTCTTAATATATTAAGGTATTAGCCGCGTAATACACACTTTTATAAAAGCTTTAACCGACAACATAGTTATAATCACGGTACACTATGGGACTTTTATCCAAATTTTGAAGATTTTTTACCGTGAATTAAAAAAGTTATTTATGTTTCATTACACCCACCCCCAAACTCCAAGGGCTACAAAGAGCGACAAGTAAATATTTTGTCTAGATTTGAATTTTTTTCGCATTATCAGAGATTATGAAATAAACACAACAGTTTCTGGTAAAATAAACTTCAGTTAACAGAAAACTAAAGTTCAAACGAACACATTATTGATAGACATGGAAAAAAATCATTTTGATTGATCTTGTGATTCTTCGGAAAAGAGCAGTTTTTCGATGTTTGAAAATATAAAGCAGTTTTATAAAATTCATAAAAAATAGTTAAATATAAGGCAAGCTGCTGAAATCATTTTAGATATTATCTATGTCTATTGAACAATTTAAAAGACAATTTATGATAGTTTACCGTCCAGTTTTGAAGAAAATATACATAATGTCATGTTACCATACATTTTTATAGCTAATAAAATGCTTAAAAATCAACCTTTTTCTTGTAAAAATTTATAACGCTTAATTGGACTTATTCATAAAATGTACTCTTTCAAATAAATGAATTTTACTTATGATACTAACTCAGAATACAGAGTTTAAAACAAATGAGTGTACTTTTAAACTAAAATATGTGAAGAAACAAGAACACTAAGTGGGCTCAACACTCCAAAAAGATCAGAGTGAAAGTTCTCAACTTATGTTTTTTTTTAATATTATAACATGTAAACAATCTCTGTGGGTAATTTTTTAATATTATAACATGTAAACAATCTCTGTGGGTAATTTGATGTCTATCTGTTTTATTTTGTCATTGGTATTCTAACATTTAGTTTTTTTCACAATAATTCTTCACTCTTCAACATTTGAAGTTTGGTCTGTTCCCATGCTTTGTACTTGTAGTGTGTGCACAGATGATAACTACTTAATGCTGAGTCAATGCTGATTTGGTTTTCATGCACCTTCAGGTACTTTACCCATCAAGAATGTTTAGTGCTGTAAAGAAAAAAAGTTGTACATTAAAGCCTTTCTAACTAATTTGTATAAATAATTATACTGCCATACATATACAAAATAAAATATAAACAGTTTAATATTTCTCGACATTATTTTGAAAAAACAACAACAAGCTGATACATACATGTATATATATAAAGAAAATCATCATCATCATCATCATCATCATCACCACCACCACCACCACCACCACCACCACTTGATTATTGAATACAGTGTGTTTATAAAAACAAAAACCAAGTCAAATATGTTTTATATGAAATACTCACATCATCTCGATCAGATGCGACTGCCTTGTGGATAGACATGGCTGTCAAATCCGCTCTCAAGGATCCAACATAGTATTTAATGCAGGCTGGAATTCTTCATAACCCAGTGTTGTTGACTAAGTAATATTCTGTCAGTTTCCTGCCTGAAAGATATTAGACTTCTGATTATCAGCCAGCAGAAACTTCCACCGTAAAATACAAATGCACAAGTATTATACATTGTGCACTAATATCCGTAATAAGGGTTGGTAGGCACAAATGTGTAGTTGTTGTGCTTATGGTTGATAATGATTCACAACAGTATGGGGTTTTAACGAGACCTACACCAAGCCAATGAATGTCAATAGTGTCCTAGCAGATGCGGCTTCAAGCCCCAAACCACATACAACTTTTTTTCACAGGCTAATTTTGAAAATATGCATTTTGTAAATAAATAACGGGTATGTACATGTATAATGGTATGTTAGAAATGGGTCAGGTACCAAAACACATCATTTTTAAACAAAATTTTAAGTCTAATATTTTTCTATGATAACACAATCAATTTAAAGATACCATACTCATATCATATCATAAACATAAGTTATGTACATAAGTACATATAAAAATATGTAACATGTACATAAGTACATGTAAAATATGTTACATGTACACAAGTACATGTGTATGTAAAATATGTAACATGTACTTAAGTACATGTAAAATATGAACATGCTGTCTAAACATTTAGCTAATAAAAATGATTTAAGAATTCCAAAGATAAATTAAAAAACAGAATTTTTTGAACCCATCAACGTACAAAACTGCTCAAGGATACTTACATTCAGAGCCCTTTGATACGAATATCTGAATATCCCAGTTCCATGCCGATTGTTGACGGTTCGTTTTTTCGAGAGAAAATCTTCTCTTACGCGTATATTTCACTTATAATCCATGTTTTACTGTAATGACTCAAATTGTTAGATGTATCGTAATCAACTGTCAGCGTGTACTTTTAGTGTTTATTTATTTTAAACGTATATTCATGAGAAAAACATCACCATTTTTCCAAATATTATGGTGTAGAAATTCCATTATTGACCTATGAATAGCCGGGAAATACCTTATGTTTCTAAAAATAGCAACATCCGGTACAGGCCGAATACGCCCGATGTTCGTCGCGATCTGTTACGGCGAGTGGCGATATATGTCGAAGTTACCCGATGTTTCCCAGAATATATCTTAGCATTGTTGTTTTTCAAAACCATCGCACTTTGCGAAAAAGCGGAAGGTATCCGGTAATTTGCATAATGGGCGGAGTTAATATTAGGTCATTGAGTTTGAGTGCTGCTAATTGACACAGTTACCGATCAGATTCCAGATCGATAATCACTTGTCACTTCGGGTGTTAATTACTCTTGCGGGTTAAACAAACATTCAGATCATGCATTGAGGCTCCTTTCAGATGATACCTACTCTCACACCGAAATATCCCGGGTCAAAACTGACGCATACTACAAATGTATGATGCGTCAAATTCGGGTCATTTACGTTTTCTGTGCGTCAAAACCCGGGAGCTCGGGTCAATTGAAAGCCCTGCAGTTTAATGCCAGAGCCAATAAGCGTTTTGCCATTGTTTCAACTTGTCAAACCGGAAACGTTTGTAACTATGCGACGAGTTCGGACAGGACTAAATTATTTAAATTATCGTTGTCATCACAGGCCAGAGATCGCTAAAAATCTGAATTTTTGAATTATGGGGCATAAAAAAGTTGCGGTCGGCGGTAAAAAAATACGGTCGGTCGGGTTACAGGAAACAGACATATTTTTTTTTAGGCCTGACATTACTATTGCAAATACTCTATCTTATTGATTATTTTGTACATTCGTTACTCTTATCCAAACAACCGTCTTACAGTGCATGTATGTATATATATTCCATCATGCATACTATCATACAATATGTACTAACATATCTATTACAGTCTGTACGAAAGTCATTATCACATTGCATGACACGAGGTCCTGCAATACAGTCTACATTGCAGGACCGGACCAGTTTTTGCAGGACCAAAAATTTTATGTACATCTTAGTGAAAGTCAGAGCTTCCAGGGTCTAAAATCCAAGTCAATGACTCTTGAGATCTGATTTTCAAGAGTCAATATCAGATCTCCAAGTGTCATTGTTCTTTTTTTTCTAAATACTTGGTCTTTCTTCATAAATTATAGTTCTCATAGATCTGTCATAAGATGGCATTGCAAGGTACATGTACATGATTATTCATACGTCCAAAACTGAAACAAAAAAACAAACAAATCCAGTGTTTTATTAGGATCAGCTGTATTAATCCACTTTTCATTCTAAAAAAATCTCAAGTAAGAGAAAAAAAAATATTATCAATATAACTTAATAGTATACCCGTGCTCCAGTCAGTATTTAAAAAGGGTAGGGTGCTAGGCTATTAAAGGGCACTTTTGATGGGCATTGAATGAGCCCTAATGGGGCATAACTACAAGGGCCATTGCTCAATTCTTAATGTGTATGTGTAGTAACTTCTTTCAATACTACAATAATAATAAGTTTGCTATGAACACTTTAGCTGTTATTTTTACTTTAATTCGTGACAAAATTATGTATATTTTGTATACTTTAATTTCTGAAATTTTGCTCTGTCAAACAAAAGGGCACAGAAGGGTGGAAAGGATTTGTGCCACGCCCTGCTATATAGGCCTAGCTGGAGCACTGGACTATATCTTGTAGTCTTATTTCCTGCTCTTAGGTGGTTTAAAAAATTCCCAGGGTCAAAACATAGAAAATTATGTTGTGAACTATTTATTTATTAATTGCATGTTCAGTGAAAACAGGAATTATGCATGTAACCCTATGCATCAGAATCCTACACGCAACAGCGATTGTTGAGTTGCACCGACATCTCTCAAATTTCTATTTTCAGTTTCACTTTCATGTTTTTCATTTTGTCTGGAAGCAAACAAAACATTCAATGTTCCTATTGTCAATATTGCAACATCGTTTTTATTTTTTAATAAATGGCATAACAATAAAACAATAATAAATCTATGTTATTACAGAACTTTACTGTACACTGAAAACGTTTTACGCGTTCTTCTTTCACTTAAATTAAAATTGACAGAAGGTAAGCGTTCACCTGTTTCCCGTGCTTTTCAGACCATGTACAGGGTTGTCAATAAGTTTTTGTAGAAGCGACTGAAACAGAAAAGTAGGCGGCCAGCTAGGGGGATCCGTGTGCATCCCCCACCCCACCCGGAAAATTTTGAAATTCAGCGCCTCATTTCCTGCATTCTGGGGGCATTTTAGGAGTATTTAATTAATTAACCCTTCACTTCATAGATACGCAATTTTACTTATCTATCCATAGCTTCATACATACCGAGATCCACGATCGATAGCTTCATAGATACTTAATTTTAAGTACTTGTAATGTAGGGTCATTTATTTTCATATCTGTTGCTTGTTTATTTGCTATAAGTTTATTTCCATGAAGTATTAACATCGATAAATACAATGCACTAAAAAAAACACACGCTATGTTACTATTTTAAGAATTTTGGAAAATCGCGAAATAAGGTCAGTGGTATCAAAGATGTGTAAAATGTTGACTGCGCAGGTTTGTGGGCATTCCTGTCTCGTTTTCCTCGTGGAAACAATTCTGCAAGTTATTATTAACTAACAATAATACAACCATATTTAATTATCACGAGCCTGACGTCACAGGTCATTGTTCAGAATCGTGTTAATATGTTGGCAATGTCACGGACCTTTATAGGTCCGTGGCAATGTTGAATAAACAAATATGCCGAATCGTAAGATAATGATTCCGATTATCGGAAAATTTAAAACCAGTCAAGGGGATGCTCTAAATTTCGAAATGAGATGTTATAGGAGAAAAGGGCCGTTTTTAGCAAACTCGCCAGCATTTTTTTTCTTCCGAATTTGACAACCCTGCATGTGCTACGAAAAATGTTTATTATTTTCTGTTAAACATTAAAAAATAATACAAATATATATATATATATATTATTTAAATTGAAATAGACATGGTATAAAAAGCAAAACAAAATATATTTAAGCATTGTTGTTTTTTAAACCATCCTACTAAGCGAAAAAGACCAAGGTATCCGTTAATATGCATAATGGGTAGAGTTAACACGTCATTGAGTTTGAGTGCTGATAATTGACATGGAAACCGTTCAGATTCCAGATCGATAATCAGTTGTCACTTTGGGTGTTAATTGCTCTCGACTTTAATTGATTTAAAAGGCATTTGGATCATGCCTTGCGGCTCCTTTCAAATGATTAATATTATACATTTATGATGTATCAATTTCGGGTCATTTACGATTTCTGTGCGGCAAAACCCGGGGAGCTCGGGTCGATAAACGCACTGATTAAGTTGGTTTGATCAAGTAAACATAGGTTAGTTAATGAAATTCACATGATACACGATTAACAGATATTTATTTAATCATTTTGCCGGACACACGGGCCTACAAAATAGCTGCGATTGTCGGAGAGAGAGAGAGAGAGAGAGAGAGAGAGAGAGAGAGAGAGAGAGAGAGAGAGATTACTACATATTTTATGTTTAGTAGCTTTGTTCATTTGAAACATTACATTTAAGGTTCGGGACATTGGTCGACGAGTACGCCACTCCAATGACCAGAAGGTCAAGGACACGGAACTAGTGGACTTCCTGTTCAAGCTCCGCACCCTGCTGGAGGACAAGACTGAACTAGCAAACCGACCCGAGGCACAACATGCCGTGGAACAGCTTAAGAAGGTACGAACTTACATTCTTTATGACTAAACTGAGGAAGCACAACGACCCTAGGCACAACACGCCGTGGAATAGATTAAGAAGGTACGAACTTACATGCTTTATGACTCAACTGAACTAGCAAACCAACCCGAGGTACAACACGCCGTGGAACAGCTTAAAAAGGTACGAACTTACATTCTTTATGACTAAACTGAGGAAGCACACTGACCCTAGGCACAACACGCCGTGGAATAGATTAAGAAGGTACGAACTTGCATGCTTTATGACTCAACTGAACTAGCAAACCAACCCGAGGCACAACACGCCGTGGAACAGCTTAAGAAGGTACGAACTTACATGCTTTATGACTCAATTGAACTAGCAAACCGACCCGAGGCACAACATGCCGTGGAACAGCTTAAGAAGGTACGAACTTACATGCTTTTTCACTCAATTGAACTAGCAAACCGACCCGAGACACAACACGCCATGGAACAGCTTAAGAAGGTACGAACTTACATGCTTTTTCACTCAATTGAACTAGCAAACCGACCCGAGGCACAACACGCCGTGGAACAGCTTAAGAAGGTACGCACTTACATGCTTTATGACTCAACTGAACTAGCAAACCGACCCGAGGCACAACACGCCGTGGAACAGCTTAAGAAGGTACGAACTTGCATGATTTTTGACTCAATTGAACTAGCAAACCGACCCGAGGCACAACACGCCGTGGAATAGATTAAACAGGTATGATTTTACATGTAGTGGGTATTATTGAACTAGTTAACCAACCCGAGGCACAACACGCCGTAAAACAGCTTAAGAAGGTACGAACTTACATGCTTTAAGACCAAACTGAGGTAGCAAACCAACCCGAGGCACAACACGCCTTGGAACGGATTAAACAGGTATGATTTTACATAGTAGTGGGCATTACTGAATTAGCATACACCGACAACAGGCACAACACTCCGTGGAACAGATTAAACAGGTGTGACATTATATGATGGCCGTCACAACTGAACTAGCATACACCGACCTGAGGCACCACACTCCGTGGAACAGATTAAACAGGTGTGACATTACATGATCATATGACCGTCACAACTGAACTAGCATACACCGACCTGAGGCACCACACTCCGTGGAGCAGATTAAACAGGTGTGACATTACATGATGGCCGTCACAACTCAACTAGCATTCACCGACCTGAGGCACCACACTCCGTGGAGCAGATTAAACAGGTGTGACATTACATGATGGCCGTCACAACTCGACTAGCATTCACCGACCTAAGGCACCACACTTCGTGGAACAGATTAAACAGGTGTGACATTACATGATGGCCGTCACAACTGAACTAGCATACACCGACCTGAGGCACCACACTCCGTGGAACAGATTAAACAGGTGTGACATAACATGATGGCCGTCACAACTGAACAAGCATACACCGACCTAAGGCACCACACTCCGTGGAACAGATTAAACAGGTGTGACATTACATGATGGCCGTCACAACTCAACTAGCATACACCGACCTGAGGTACCACACTCCGTGGAACAGATTAAACAGGTGTGACATTACATGATGGCTGTCACAACTGAACTAGCATGCACCGACCTGAGGCACCACACTCTGTGATACAGATTAAACAGGTGTGACATTACATGATGGCCGTCACAACTGAACTAGCATACACCGACCTGAGGCACCACACTCCATGGAACAGATTACACAGGTGTGACTTTACATGATAGATGACACAGCTGAACTAGCATACCGATGCAAAGCACCACACTCCGTGGAACAGATTAAACAAGTGTGACATTACATGATAGATGACACAACTGAACTAGCGTACCGACCCTAGGTTCAACACGCAGTGGAACAGATTAAACAGGTGTGACATTACATGATAGATGCCACAACTGAACTGGCATACCGACCCGAGGCATAACAAGACGTTGAACACATTTAATAGGTATTTCTTAACTTGATAGCGGACACAACTGAACTAGCGTACTGACAACAGGCACAGCACGCCGTGGAACATATTAGACAGGTATGACTTTACATGATAGCGGACACAACTGAACTAGCGTACCGACAACAGGCACAACACGCCGTGGAACATATTAGACAGGTATGACTTTACATGATAGTGAACACAACTGAACTAGAAAACCGGCCCATAGCACCACATTCTGTGGAACATATTACAGGTATGACTTTACATGAAAGTGAACACAACTGAACTAGCTTACCGACACAAGGCACAACATGGTACCCAACCTTGGTTAAACATCTAGTCATATAAGACCACCGGATTTTGGTGTAGGTGGGGGTCCCTATATGGGTATATGCAGGGATTTTGGGGTAAATTTTTCTGCGTGGTGACCTTATTCGATGTAAGGCCAAACCAAGGTTGCGTACCATTGGGACTCCACCCATGACACAAATTGAACCGGTCTGTGCTTTCCCGCGCCTATTGCATACGAAGTGGTGGCCTCGAGTTTATTAAAGTGACTCGCTCATGTTTTGAACCAAACATCAGTTTTCCCGGTAATGCATCTAAAACACTTATTTTATCATTAGTTTACTCTATGATATCGAAATTGCAGAAAAAATACAGTTATTATAGCATAACAAAATATTTTGGTTTTAGTGGGGTTCGAACCCACGCCGGTAAAGTCAAGAAAAAAAGTTGGAAACAGCCGACTAATCCTCACGGCCACCGTGACTTTAAAAAACAGTGGTGGATATGTTGCCCTGTTTTGGATACATTGATAACATCACGTGATAATGTCAATCAATGAATCACGCAACACCACAGCCGTAATTAATTTTCAATTGCGTTACAAAAATGTGGTCTTCAAAGACGCTATTTGAGCAACATCATCTGCTAAACGTGACATTCTCATTTAAAATCAATACATACACATGTATAGCAAACATCAATTTTGAGCGATAAACCTTTAACTACTTACTAAACAGTGCATTTATGGAAAATATTTATAACTGATAATAGGATTGTAACCGTGTATTTAATAGCAAAGATATTAAATGATTAGTAATTGCTAAAATATTTACGGTGATCTACTATTGTCGCATAAGGTAGAAATACCGTGTTTCTACACCTTTCTTTCAAATTAAACTCTGTTATATTCATAAGAACAACTGTTTTCAACATTTATCCATCCTTTTTATTATATTTAAACAATTATATTAATTGCGGTAAATTTTATATCGGAGTAAGAGTGCATCTTTAAGGGTTCCAGCTTGTGGTATTTTTCTTTTAACACTCCTTATGATTTGCCACACTTTATTTCATAATTAAAAAAATGCATGTTACAAACCATGAACGAGTTACTTTAAGTCGTGGCCACAACATGTGAGTCGTTGGAACGTCAGTAAGTAAGTCGTGAGCACGAGATAAAAACAGATATTTACGCCTGTCACCTCAATGACAGCGTACATAAAAAACACTAATGTAGTTATATTGTTTTTCGTTACAATATTGTCTTTATAAGTTTATATTATTTTTGTAAAATAGCCTTTGATTTATGGGATGCTTAATGTCTTGATCTGTTTTGTTGACAGATGCAAACAGACGATTTCAAGATAAGCGCTGAGAACGAAGGAGAGATGTTGAAGGAAGGTAAGAGACGCTTTTCATCAATGACGTATCGAGCACTAAAACTCGTTACCATCCCTAATTTTTATGCCAAGAGTCTTGTGATAATACTGCTGCCTATCTTCTATGCCAAGAGTCTTGTGATAATACTGCTGCTTATCGTCTATGCCAAGAGTCTTGTGATAATACTGCTGCCTATCTTCTATGCCAAGAGTCTTGTGATAATACTGCTGCCTGTCTGCTGTGCCAAGAGTCTTGTGATAATACTGCTGCTTATCGTCTATGCCAAGAGTCTTGTGATAATACTGCTGCCTATCGTCTATGCCAAGAGTCTTGTGATAATACTGCTGCTTATCGTCTATGCCAAGAGTCTTGTGATAATACTGCTGCCTATCGTCTATGCCAAGAGTCTTGTGATAATACTGCTGCTTATCGTCTATGCCAAGAGTCTTGTGATAATACTGCTGCCTATCGTCTATGCCAAGAGTCTTGTGATAATACTGCTGCCTATCTTCTATGCCAAGAGTCTTGTGATAATACTGCTGCCTATCTTCTATGCCAAGAGTCTTGTGATAATACTGCTGCCTATCTTCTATGCCAAGAGTCTTGTGATAATACTGCTGCCTATCGTCTATGCCAAGAGTCTTGTGATAATACTGCTGCCTATCGTCTATGCCAAGAGTCTTGTGATAATACTGCTGCCTATCGTCTATGCCAAGAGTCTTGTGATAATGCTGCTGCCTGTCTTCTATGCCAAGAGTCTTGTAATAATACTGCTGCCTATCTTCTATGCCAAGAGTCTTGTTATATACTGCTGCCTGTCTGTTGTGCCAAGAGTCTTGTGATAATACTGCTGCCTATCGTCTATGCCAAGAGTCTTGTGATAATGCTGCTGCCTATCTTCTATGCCAAGTCTTTTATGATAATACTTCTGCAACAAGCGTCTTGTGATATTCCTGCTCCTTATCTTCTATAATAAGCGTCTTTTGACATTGCTGCTACTTATCTTCTGCAACAAGCGTCTTGTGATATTGCTGCTCATTGTCGTCTGAAACAAGCGTCTTGTGACAATGCTGTTACTTATCTTCCACAAAAAGCCTCTTGTGATAATGCTGCTACTTATCTTCTGTACTAAGCGTCTTGTGATAATGCATACGTATCTGATCTTAACTTTTGTTTTTAATGTGATATTTTTTTACATTTACTTCAGGATTACGACTACGTTTGGCAAACCATTACCGAACCACTTTGGCCGACATGCCGATATCTCCCATTCTTGGAGAAAAGAACGCAAAACTCAGGAAATTCTACGTGGCACCGAAAATTGTGGAGAAAGATCATAGAAAAATCGGCGAAATTGACAAGGGAGAAAGTGGTCAAGAAGTTGCAAAGTTTTCAGATGTTTTCTTAAAAAACGGTCAGTTGCTCAGTAATGCTTTCCTCGTTGGCGAACCGGGCAAAGGCAAATCCACATTCTCCGTAATGTGTGCCCTGGAATGGACTCACCAGTATTTACCAGCGGAGGAAAACGTCGGTATTAAAACAAGCTATGCCGACCCAGAATTCTTCAAAGAGTTTGCATTTTTGTTCCATGTCACCCTACGAGATTCGGGTAAAACGTGTGATCTAGCACAAATGATCAAGGATCAACTTATACGTAAATTCTACCACGAGAAGGATGCCGATGATGGCTACCGGCTCTTACAGACGGTGCTGGAAAGTGAAACATGTTTAATCATAGCTGACGGCCTCGACGAATGGACTCATCCGGAAAACGTAAACTGTACCTGCAAAACTGAGGAAAAAGTCACCCCTTTCCGAAATTCGGCCAACAAGGCCACACTCCTCACGACAACGCGTCCCTGGCGAATGTCAAAGTTTAGAGTGCAGGATTCAAAGATCGACAAATATCTTGAAATAGAAGGAGCTGCAGACACAAAGCAACTCGTGGAAAATATCATCAACATTCTTAATGGGGGAAATGAGGATGAACGGACACAAGAGGCTTTCATGAAAATGGCGTCAGAGAAGGATCTTGAAGGATTATTGTCGGCACCTATCAGTACCACCCAGCTCGTGTGCCTGTGGTTCGAGGGCAAATCGTTAACCGATTCAAAGTGTGACATTTATGCTGGCGTGATAAACATGCTATCATGTAGACTTAGTTATGTGCAACGGAAGCATAAAATTCCGAAAATTGAACTGCCATCTGTATTAAAGGAACACGAATGCTTCGTGCAAAATCCCATGGTTTACCTTGCGCTTGCGAAGTTAGCATACACAACTTTATATTCAGAGTGCAGAGATTCGTCTGTTGTTTTCAGCAACAAAACAGTCAAAGCTTTGTTAAGCAGGAAGCAGGTTGAATTTGCATTAAAGTCAGGCTTACTCACGGAGAAGAAATCCAACTCATTGATCAAGAAATCATCTCACTTTTCATTTTTTCATAAAACACTTCAAGAGTTTTTAGCGGCTCTTCATTTATGTTTAAATGAAAACGACTACAGTCAGCTATCAAACAAGTACGAACAAGATAATAAGAAAAATATCTTGGGAGATGTTTCTCAGACATTTATTTTCATATGTGGAATGAAGCCTGAGCTCGGTGTGCAAATGTCTTCATGGATCAATAGTTCTAGACCACCATACCGACCATCATTCTACAGTGGAGAGGCTGAACTACTTCATCGCCTGATTCTCTCCGGGCACCGTGAAGCCAAGGCGAACAACTATGGTGACATACCGCTCTATCTCGCACACTTCTCTATTGATAGATACAAGGATGACGAGGATGTCGTAGTGTTAAAAAAACTGATGATGATAAACAAGGAACGTATTCAGTCACTAGTCATCGGTGGATACAATGATCAAATTAATGGGGAAGAGCTGCAGGAGGTGATCACATCCTCCTCCGACTCCCTCAAAGCAGTGTCACTGGAGGACCGTGATGGGCAGTATGACCTGTCCCAGTGTCACAGGCTGGAAGATCTGGAGATACTGGGAGACAATACAACACGTGTGCAGGTTGATCCAACACATATTACAACATGTCACTTATCTGGTGTATCATCGAATGTTGAAATGTACATATTTAGATTATTTAAACACCATCAAAGGTGGAGTAAACTACAACATGTTGTGTTAGAGAGCGTTAAGAATGTCCAGTTACTTGTGGATACACTACCAAGTCTCCCTCCGTTACAAAGCCTTGAGATATGGGATACAGATCTAGGTGAGCTCCACCTCCTCCCTCCAGCCTCCATCACCTATATTACACTTGTGAGTGTGACAATGACAGCGGAGGCGGTGCGGAGTCTGATAGAGACGATGAAGAACATACCACACACCATTACATGCCACATGTGGCGCTGCACGGTGGAACCTGCCAGTGAGATGGAAGACATCCGAGAACATATGGACAGTTCGCCGTCATTCAAGGTTCTCAAGTTTGACGATACGAGTAGATGGCCTCATTTCGAATTCACCAAAATGTGAACAATAAGTTAAATGTTAGCATCGATTATGGGAATTCATGTTTGATGAAAAACAGTGAAACAATCAATGGGGAAGTGTCATTCTATTTATAGAAATATATGTTACTTTTCCCGGAACTAATTATCATCAACTACTTTCTATGTGTATTCAAAGTTAATTTGATTTATGTTGTGTATTTGCATGCATCCTAAAATAGATTTAACTGTACACAACAATGTCGTTGGGGCAGGTGGTATTAAACATATCGAACTTGGATGAAAACTTTATTTGTTAATTATAACACAACAGTTCGTAATCAGCACGTGCAATAGTCGGTTCAACTTGATCGACTTTTTAAAAAAGAATCCCTTATAAATGAACTCATTTCCTAGTTTAATGTGATATCATTTGTTAAATGTTAAGTACTTACTTCGCTTAGGGATAATTGATTGATGGGGATGATAATCCGTATTTAATAGACAAATATACCAATAACACGTTGATTTTTTTAATTTTCATTATCTATTACATAAATTTCACGTAAATATAATAATATCTTCAAAATAATAATATCATATATGGACAATTGCTACAAAAGAAATACCAAACAATAAACACATTTAGTTACCTAAATAATAGAATATACGATGGCCTATTATTTAATATGTCACACAATTTGATTATAATTGAAGAAGATATCATTAAACGTTGAAAATATTGTTTGATTTGTATTTAATACGATAAGGATGAAAATGTGTTATAATGATAAGTATGATGATGGTGGTGTTGTTGGTGATGATGATGATGATGCTGGTGGTGGTGTTGGTGATGATGATGATGGCGATGATGGGTGTGGTGGCGATGACGACTATAACCACCATGACGTCGATGATGGCGACGACGATTACAACGACGACGCCGTCGGTGATGATGATGATGGTGGTGGTGGTGGTGGTGGTGATGACGACGACGACGATGATGATGATGATAATTATGACTGAGAAATCAAAATTAAGGCTAGACAATAAATATTTACTTGATCTTGAAGCAAGGTACGTAAAAAAATGGGCATTAGAAGTACATGTACGTTATCAAAATAATCATGCAAGCGAAGTATTTCTAATTTAAGCAAAAATCAGAAACAAATGGTTTTGATTACAAATACACACATTGCGGGAATCGATTCTAGCAGTCTCAGAAATGCACCTGATAGCATTTATATGAATGAATCCTTTGGGGACTGAAGGACACGTCAACTACCAGACCATAGCGTCATCGTCGGGTGTCGTCATCCATGAGGCGTCGCCCATAGCGTCATCGTCGAGGTATTGTTATCAGTGAGGCGTCGCCCATAGCGTCATCGTCGAGGTGTCGTCATCAGTGAGGCGTCGCCCATAGCGTCATCGTCGAGGTATTGTTATCAGTGAGGCGTCGCCCATAGCGTCATCGTCGAGGTGTCGTCATCCGTGAGGCGTCGCCCATAGCGTCATCGTCGAGGTGTCGTCATCAGTGAGGCGTCGCCCATAGCGTCATTGTCGAGGTGTCGTTATCAGTGAGGCGTCGTCAAAAGCGTCATCGTCGAGGTGTCGTCATCGGTGAAGCGTCGCCCATAGCGTCATCGTTGAGGTGTCGTCATCGGTGAGACGTCGCCCATAGCGTCATCGTTGAGGTGTCGTCATCGGTGAGGCGTCGCCCATAGCGTCATCGTTGAGGTGTCGTCATCGGTGAGGCGTCGCCCATAGCGTCATCGTTGAGATGTCGTCATCGGTGAGGCGTCGCCCATAGCGTCATCGTTGAGGTGTCGTCATCAGTGAGGCGTAGCCCAAAGCGTCATTGTCGAGGTGTCGTCATCGGTGATGGTTCGCCCATAGCGTCATCGGTGAGATGTCGTCATCGTCGAGGTATCGTTATCAGTGAAGCGTAGCCCATTGCGTCTTCGGTGAGGTGTCGTCATCAGTGAGGCGTCGCCCATTGCGTCGTCGTCGAGGTGTCGTCATCGGTTAGGCGTCGCCCATAGCGTCATCGTCCCAGTGTCGTCATCAATGAGGCGTCGCCCATTGCATCTTCGGTGAGGTGACGTCATTGGTAAGGCGTCGCCCAAAGCGACATCGTCGAAGGGTCGTCATCGGTGAGGCGTCGCCCAAAAAGCCATCGTCGAGGTGTTGTCAACAGTGAGGCCTCGCCCATAGCGTAGTCGTCGAGGTGTCGTCATCAGTGAGGCGTCGCCCATAGCGTCATCGTCGAGGTGTCGTCATCAGTGAGGCGTCGCCAATAGCTTCATCGTCGAGTTGTCGCCATCAGTGAGGCGTCGCCCATAGCGTCATCGTCGAGGTATCGCCATCAGTGAGGCGTCGTCCATAACGTCGTCGTCGAGGTGTCGACATCAGTGAGGCGTCGCCCATAGCGTCATCGTCTAGGTTTCGTCATCAGGGAAGCGTCGCCCATTGCGTCATGGTTGGCTTACCTTAATGCACTAACACATCTTTGCATCCTTATGGTGGATGGCGTACCTTAATGCACTAACCCATCTTTGCATCCTTATGATGGATGGCGTAACTTAATGCACTTACACATCTTTGCATCCTTATGGTGGATGGCGTACCTTAATGCACTAACACATCTTTGCATCCTTATTATGGATGGCGTACCTTAATGCACTAACACATCTTTGCATCCTTATGGTGGATGGCTTACCTTAATGCACTAACACATCTTTGCATCCTTATGATGGATGGCGTACCTTAATGCACTAACACATCTTTGCATCCTTATGATCGATGGCTTACCTTAATGCACTAACACATCTTTGCATCCTTATGATGGATGTCGTACCTTAATGCACTAACACATCTTTGCATCCTTATGGTGGATGGCTTACCTTAATGCACTAACACATCTTTGCATCCTTATGGTGGATGGCATACCTTAATGCACTAACACATCTTTGCATCCTTATGGTGGATAGCGTACCTTAATGCACTTACACATCTTTGCATCCTTATGGTGGATGGCTTACCTTAATGCACTAACACATCTTTGCATCCTTATGATGGATGGCGTACCTTAATGCACTAACACATCTTTGCATCCTTATGGTGGATGGCATACCTTAATGCACTAACACATCTTTGCATCCTTATGGTGGATGGCGTACCTTGATGCACTAACACATCTTTGCATCCTAATGATCGATGGCGTACCTTAATGCACTAACACATCTTTGCATCCTTATGGTGGATGGCTTACCTTAATGCACTAACACATCTTTGCATCCTTATGGTGGATGGCTTACCTTAATGCACTAACACATCTTTGCATCCTTATGGAGGATGGCATACCTTAATGCACTAACACATCTTTGCATCCTTATGGAGGATGGCATACCTTAATGCACTAACACATCTTTGCATCCTTATGATGGATGGCTTACCTTAATGCACTAACACATTTTTGCATCCTTATGGTGGATGGCGTACCTTAATGCACTTACACATCTTTGCATCCTTATGGTGGATGGCTTACCTTAATGCACTAACACATCTTTGCATCCTTATGGTGGATGGCGTACCTTAATGCACTAACACATCTTTGCATCCTTATGGTGGATAGCGTACCTTAATGCACTTACACATCTTTGCATCCTTATGATGGATGGCATACCTTAATGCACTAACACATCTTTGCATCCTTATGGTGGATAGCGTACCTTAATGCACTGACACATCTTTGCATCCTTATGATGAATGGCGTACCTTAATGCACTGACACATCTTTGCATTCTTATGATGGATGGCGTACCTTAATGCACTGACACATCTTTGCATCCGTATGGTGGATGGCTTACCTTAATCCACTGACACATCTTTGCATTCTTATGATGGATGGCGTACCTTAATGCACTGACACATCTTTGCATTCTTATGGTGGATGGCTTACCTTAATCCACTGACACATCTTTGCATTCTTATGATGGATGGCGTACCTTAATGCACTGACACATCTTTGCATTCTTATGGTGGATGGCGTACCTTAATGCACTGACACATCTTTGCATTCTTATGGTGGATGGCTTACCTTAATCCACTGACACATCTTTGCATCCTTATGATGAATGGCGTACCTTAATGCACAGACACATCTTTGCATTCTTATGATGGATGGCGTACCTTAATGCACTGACACATCTTTGCATCCTTATGGTGGATGGCTTACCTTAATCCACTGACACATCTTTGCATTCTTATGATGGATGGCGTACCTTAATGCACTGACACATCTTTGCATTCTTATGGTGGATGGCTTACCTTAATCCACTGACACATCTTTGCATTCTTATGATGGATGACGTACCTTAATGCACTGACACATCTTTGCATTCTTATGGTGGATGGCGTACCTTAATGCACTGACACATCTTTGCATTCTTATGATGGATGGCGTACCTTAATGCACTGACACATCTTTGCATCCTTATGGTGGATGGCTTACCTTAATGCACTGACACATCTTTGCATTCTTATGGTGGATGGCTTACCTTAATGCACTGACACATCTTTGCATTCTTATGGTGGATGGCTTACCTTAATCCACTGACACATCTTTGCATCCTTATGATGGATGGCGTACCTTAATGCACTGACACATCTTTGCATTCTTATGGTGGATGGCTTACCTTAATCCACTGACACATCTTTGCATCCTTATGATGGATGGCGTACCTTAATGCACTGACACATCTTTGCATTCTTATGGTGGATGGCGTACCTTAATCCACTGACACATCTTTGCATTCTTATGGTGGATGGCTTACCTTAATCCACTGACACATCTTTGCATCCTTATGATGAATGGCGTACCTTAATGCACTGACACATCTTTGCATTCTTATGGTGGATGGCGTACCTTAATCCACTGACACATCTTTGCATTCTTATGGTGGATGGCTTACCTTAATCCACTGACACATCTTTGCATCCTTATGATGGATGGCGTACCTTAATGCACTGACACATCTTTGCATTCTTATGGTGGATGGCGTACCTTAATGCACTGACACATCTTTGCATTCTTATGGTGGATGGCGTACCTTAATCCACTGACACATCTTTGCATTCTTATGGTGGATGGCTTACCTTAATCCACTGACACATCTTTGCATTCTTATGGTGGATGGCGTACCTTAATGCACTGACACATCTTTGCATTCTTATGGTGGATGGCGTACCTTAATCCACTGACACATCTTTGCATCCTTATGGTGGATGGCGTACCTTAATGCACTGACACATCTTTGCATTCTTATGGTGGATGGCTTACCTTAATCCACTGACACATCTTTGCATTCTTATGGTGGATAGCGTACCTTAATGCACTGACACATCTTTGCATTCTTATGGTGGATGGCTTACCTTAATCCACTGACACATCTTTGCATCCTTATGGTGGATGGCGTACCTTAATGCACTGACACATCTTTGCATTCTTATGGTGGATGGTGTACCTTAATGCACTGACACATCTTTGCATCCTTATGGTGGATGGCGTACCTTAATGCACTGACACATCTTTGCATTCTTATGGTGGATGGCGTACCTTAATCCACTGACACATCTTTGCATCCTTATGGTGGATGGCGTACCTTAATGCACTGACACATCTTTGCATCCTTATGGTGGATGGCGTACCTTAATGCACTGACACATCTTTGCATTCTTATGGTGGATGGCGTACCTTAATGCACTGACACATCTTTGCATTCTTATGGTGGATGGCGTACCTTAATCCACTGACACATCTTTGCATCCTTATGGTGGATGGCGTACCTTAATGCACTGACACATCTTTGCATTCTTATGGTGGATGGCGTACCTTAATGCACTGACACATCTTTGCATCCTTATGGTGGATGGCGTACCTTAATGCACTGACACATCTTTGCATCCTTATGGTGGATGGCGTACCTTAATGCACTGACACATCTTTGCATTCTTATGGTGGATGGCTTACCTTAATCCACTGACACATCTTTGCATCCTTATGGTGGATAGCGTACCTTAATGCACTGACACATCTTTGCATTCTTATGGTGGATGGCTTACCTTAATCCACTGACACATCTTTGCATTCTTATGGTGGATGGCGTACCTTAATCCACTGACACATCTTTGCATCCTTATGATGAATGGCGTACCTTAATGCACTGACACATCTTTGCATTCTTATGGTGGATGGCTTACCTTAATCCACTGACACATCTTTGCATCCTTATGGTGAATGGCGTACCTTAATGCACTGACACATCTTTGCATCCTTATGGTGGATGGCGTACCTTAATGCACTTACACATCTTTGCATCCTTATGGTGGATGGCTTACCTTAATGCACTAACACATCTTTGCATCCTTATGGTGGATGGCGTACCTTAATGCACTAACACATCTTTGCATCCTTATGGTGGATGGCGTACCTTAATGCACTTACACATCTTTGCATCCTTATGATGGATGGCATACCTTAATGCACTAACACATCTTTGCATCCTTATGGTGGATAGCGTACCTTAATGCACTGACACATCTTTGCATCCTTATGATGAATGGCGTACCTTAATGCACTGACACATCTTTGCATTCTTATGATGGATGGCGTACCTTAATGCACTGACACATCTTTGCATCCGTATGGTGGATGGCTTACCTTAATCCACTGACACATCTTTGCATTCTTATGATGGATGGCGTACCTTAATGCACTGACACATCTTTGCATTCTTATGGTGGATGGCTTACCTTAATCCACTGACACATCTTTGCATTCTTATGATGGATGGCGTACCTTAATGCACTGACACATCTTTGCATTCTTATGGTGGATGGCGTACCTTAATGCACTGACACATCTTTGCATTCTTATGGTGGATGGCTTACCTTAATCCACTGACACATCTTTGCATCCTTATGATGAATGGCGTACCTTAATGCACAGACACATCTTTGCATTCTTATGATGGATGGCGTACCTTAATGCACTGACACATCTTTGCATCCTTATGGTGGATGGCTTACCTTAATCCACTGACACATCTTTGCATTCTTATGATGGATGGCGTACCTTAATGCACTGACACATCTTTGCATTCTTATGGTGGATGGCTTACCTTAATCCACTGACACATCTTTGCATTCTTATGATGGATGACGTACCTTAATGCACTGACACATCTTTGCATTCTTATGGTGGATGGCGTACCTTAATGCACTGACACATCTTTGCATTCTTATGGTGGATGGCGTACCTTAATGCACTGACACATCTTTGCATCCTTATGGTGGATGGCTTACCTTAATGCACTGACACATCTTTGCATTCTTATGGTGGATGGCTTACCTTAATGCACTGACACATCTTTGCATTCTTATGGTGGATGGCTTACCTTAATCCACTGACACATCTTTGCATCCTTATGATGGATGGCGTACCTTAATGCACTGACACATCTTTGCATTCTTATGGTGGATGGCTTACCTTAATCCACTGACACATCTTTGCATCCTTATGATGGATGGCGTACCTTAATGCACTGACACATCTTTGCATTCTTATGGTGGATGGCGTACCTTAATCCACTGACACATCTTTGCATTCTTATGGTGGATGGCTTACCTTAATCCACTGACACATCTTTGCATCCTTATGATGAATGGCGTACCTTAATGCACTGACACATCTTTGCATTCTTATGGTGGATGGCGTACCTTAATCCACTGACACATCTTTGCATTCTTATGGTGGATGGCTTACCTTAATCCACTGACACATCTTTGCATCCTTATGATGGATGGCGTACCTTAATGCACTGACACATCTTTGCATTCTTATGGTGGATGGCGTACCTTAATCCACTGACACATCTTTGCATTCTTATGGTGGATGGCGTACCTTAATCCACTGACACATCTTTGCATTCTTATGGTGGATGGCTTACCTTAATCCACTGACACATCTTTGCATTCTTATGGTGGATGGCGTACCTTAATGCACTGACACATCTTTGCATTCTTATGGTGGATGGCGTACCTTAATCCACTGACACATCTTTGCATCCTTATGGTGGATGGCGTACCTTAATGCACTGACACATCTTTGCATCCTTATGGTGGATGGCGTACCTTAATGCACTGACACATCTTTGCATTCTTATGGTGGATGGCGTACCTTAATCCACTGACACATCTTTGCATCCTTATGGTGGATGGCGTACCTTAATGCACTGACACATCTTTGCATTCTTATGGTGGATGGCGTACCTTAATGCACTGACACATCTTTGCATCCTTATGGTGGATGGCGTACCTTAATGCACTGACACATCTTTGCATCCTTATGGTGGATGGCGTACCTTAATGCACTGACACATCTTTGCATTCTTATGGTGGATGGCTTACCTTAATCCACTGACACATCTTTGCATCCTTATGGTGGATAGCGTACCTTAATGCACTGACACATCTTTGCATTCTTATGGTGGATGGCTTACCTTAATCCACTGACACATCTTTGCATTCTTATGGTGGATGGCGTACCTTAATCCACTGACACATCTTTGCATCCTTATGATGAATGGCGTACCTTAATGCACTGACACATCTTTGCATTCTTATGGTGGATGGCTTACCTTAATCCACTGACACATCTTTGCATCCTTATGATGAATGGCGTACCTTAATGCACTGACACATCTTTGCATTCTTATGGTGGATGGCGTACCTTAATCCACTGACACATCTTTGCATCCTTATGGTGGATGGCGTACCTTAATGCACTGACACATCTTTGCATCCTTATGGTGGATGGCGTACCTTAATGCACTAACACATCTTTGCATCCTTATAATGGATGGCGTGATGGATGGCTTGCCTAACCTTGTTCTAGTGGGGTACAAACCAACGCCGGTACAGTCGGGAAAAATTATAGAACTTACATCAAAACCGCTCGCCCACAAGTAATATTGGTGTTCAAAGACATTTTTTTGAGCGAATATCAACTTTTGTTGACTTGTTCTTAGTTTAACACTCCTAATGTTTTGCCACACGTTATTTCGTCATAAAAAGGTGCATTTTACAAAACATGAGCGTGTCCCTTAAATATTGTCGATGCTACTAATGTGCGTTTGCTGCCACGAACATAATAAGTCCTAGGATATACAAACACATTTAACAGAACTTAAACTTTGTTTGGGCTGACCAGTAAAAGTCAAATCTTGATACAACTGGTATTTTTGTTGGCCTTAATGTTCAGCTTAATATATTAAGTCAATACTTGATTTAACGGGGCATTCTTACGTTTGGCTTCACCAAACCTACAATAAATGTCAGTTTACCTGTGAAATACTTTTGTTAAACAATTTCTCCAAACATGCTTCGGAGAATTGAATGACTCGTCTCGGGTTTAACCTTTAGATGTTTATTTGCGTCCAATGCAAATTCTGGAAAGTACCTCAATATTTGCCAAAATCCCTGCGTGTTCCTACAAGCAGTTATAGATGGCGGTGACGGATCCAGGAATTTATAACCGTCATCCCCCCCCCCCTCTCCCCCAACCAGGAATTTATAACCTTCACCCCACCCCCTCTCCCCCCAACCAGGAATTCACAACCGTCACCCCCTCTCCTCCCAATCAGGAATTTATAACCTTCACCCCACCCCCTCTCCCCCAACCAGGAATTCACATCCGTCACCCCCCCCCCCCCCCTCTCCCCCACACCAGAAATGTATATCCTTCACCCCACCCCCTCTCCCCCCAACCAGGAATTTATAACCTTCGCCCCACCCCCTCTGCCCTCAACCAGGAATTTATAACCTTCACCCCACCCGATCTCCCCCCTCTCCCCCCAACCAGGAATTTATAACCTTCACCCCACCCCCTCTCCCCCCAACCAGGAATTTATAACCTTCACCCCACCCCCTCTCCCCCCTTTCCCCCCAACCCTTTTAAACTTTTATCATACTGAGCTCATGAATTGAAGTAAAAGGTGTAAATTTAGTTTAAAGCTGCACTCTCACAGATTGAACGTTTGACAACTTTTTTATTTTTTGTCTTGGAACGAGCAGTTGTTTTTTTTTGCGTAAATATCTGAAAACCAGTGATAAAAGACTGCTGACTAAAGATCAGATCACAGAGTTTCATATTTCCTCTCCAAAATTGATGTTTTATGCATTTTTCTTTAACCGTTAATAACGGTTTAAGCCATAAAACATTTAACTTGGAATGGAAACATGAAAATCTGCGATCTGATCTTTTGTGGCCTTTGAGAAATTTGATGCTAATTTTGGCCAAAAGCATGTATTTTCTGATATAGCCGACAAACTGAATCTATGAAAGATTAAATGCATTTCCAGTGGACATATTAATGAATAAAAAATGTGTATGTTTTTGTTGATGTAAGCATGTCAACTTTAGTATATACTAATTTATTTAGCTCGACTGTGCCGCTAGCTGAGCTTATAGAATCACTCGCTTGTCCTTTTCCTGGGCAGAAACCAGCACTGATGTCCATTTTGAGAGGCGGTTAGAAAGTGCCCCTAGTAGAATCGAACCCATAACCTCTTGGGTGAGAGACGGTGAGAAAGTGCCCCTAGTAGAATCGAACCCACAACCTCTTGGGTGAGAGGCGGTGAAAAAGTGCCCCTAGTAGAATCGAACCCACAACCTCTTGGGTGAGAGGCGGTGAGAAAGTGCCCCTAGTAGAATCGAACCCATAACCTCTTGGGTGAGAGGCGGTGAGAAAGTGCCCCTAGTAGAATCGAACCCACAACCTCTTGGATGAGAGGCGGTGAGAAAGTGCCCCTAGTAGAATCGAACCCACAACCTCTTGGGTGAGAGGCGGACATCTAGTCCACTTCAGAAGGTGTATGTCAGCGTTTAATTTGGTAAAGCAGTTAAAGCATCAATATTAGGTTAAAATTATATGTTTTTAGGGTTTATTCGCCCGCCAAGTGGGACGGGGGTCATTGGCCCTTGTGCCCCCGCTAGATCCTGCACTGATTGATATTGTAAATGAAATAAATCTGCTGTATACTTATTTATCCTATAGTTTAAGTATTTACTAAGTCGAATCCATTAAGACGTATTGTTCTAATGTTTGGAGAAGCCAGGATACTTTGAGAAATACATGTACAACGTTTTTTTTTAATGTTTGGTCAATAACTTCAGATGAAATTCATCTAAGCGACTTATTAATTTTGTTGTCACAAATAATTTTCTGCTAAAAAATCGTATGTTTTTCGTTTATGATCTTCCTGTTTATATTGAAAGTATTATTATAAGTAAATTGATAGGAATTTTCCAGTGAGTGGCATTTCGTTGATTCAAACAGTAAAACTATCGAAGTGCTATTTTTTAATGTTATTTAACTTAACCCCATGGAACTCCATCGCGCGCAGGACTTGGACACCAAATTTGCAAACGATTTTGCATGCTTTTCTGAAAAACTACAATAAAATGTCATTTTGCATCTTTAAGACATATCTAAGGAAAGAACGATGGATTTTTTTAGGTTTAAGATCGCAATATATGTAACATTATGTGCATCAGATTCTTCAGTTAAAATTTCAAAGACATTTTACAACTTCTGGTTCTTACTCGAAAGAATATATTGCGATCATACAATGCGACAAACAATTGTCATACATGTATGTTTAGCCAAATTCACATAAACATTTATCGACAGACAACATGCACGTTCAGATAATTGACGGACATCTTGTATAAACTGCCTAAAGTCGAGTTTATATGGTTTAACCAACGTCTTCAAATTATGTTTCTAGACGCTAAACTATGAACACTAGGAATGAAGACTGTATTTATTATACACACTTATACATAACATTATCTTTATTGTAAATTTATAAAAAGGCTACACATGTTAATTGATAATGTCTATCTATGAATATTATTAATCCTAAGGTTTGGCAGAAGAATGCACGGCTTTTTAAGGACAGCGGGAGACGGGGTCGTAACTTGCCCATATATGTCATCCCTATCACGAATGGTCACAAAGCCACAAATGTTTACAAAGTCACGAATGTTCACAAAGTAACAAATGTTCACGAAGTCACAAATATTCACAAAGTCACAAATGTTCACAAAGTACACAACCGATCACAAAGTCACAAACGTATTGGAACTTAGATTCACCGTCCGCAGCGGACCCTGGTAATCAGCGGCACCGGACTGCGTAAGGCGGTTTCCTTATTATGTAAAATGTTTTGGCACAACGAAGCCGCCATATGGAGCCCGTAGGGATCCACCTCCGAAAAGGTTAATCTAGGACCGTATAAGATCCCGGACCCCCCCCCCCCCCCCCAAAAAAAAAAACAAAAAAAAACACACACACAAAAACTTTTGCGCGGTCGATATGCCAAAACGCCTTGCATTAGGGGAAAAAGCTTAAGTTTAGTGTGACCATAGATGCTTTTGGTAGGTTTTAAGTACTTCACACATTCAAAAGCAAACAGGCGAGCCAAGATGTATGACTTCGTACAAAGCTCCTGAAATGTCATTTAAAGCAAGTCTGAGACTAGAATGGTCAGATAAAAAATGTTAAGTACTGGCCACCAGATTCCAATAAGATTTTGCAGCATAGCTATTCACCCTTATGCGGACGGATTATATGGCTTTAATGTCGGACAAAAATCGCAAAAATTTACGTGGTAACATTTCAGACCAAATGAACTTAGTTCTGGGCAGATGCTGCTTCTTGAATTCCAACAGATTATCAAACTCGGACATAATATCGAAAGTTTGCACCCGACCTATATCATTAGCCCCGCAATGTACTAGAAGGGGCAATCCGTTCGTTAGGCAAAAAAGACAATACATTTTTGCCTTGCAAACTTGCCCTTGGTATAAGTGTTTATATGATCGATAAACCGATACACCAGACTGAAATGAAGAGTAATAAGAAAGCCCATTAAAGTAATGCTATAACTGATTATTTGACGATTTGCAATACACAAGAACATAAATATTATTCGTTTATGCTGACTGTGTTATAATGGGTCTAACCTTAGTCAGCAATGGCCAAATCCTGATAGTTCATTGTAATGAATATTGATAACAGATCGGGGACATTAACCAGATTGGGGGCGAATGTATCTGCGGACGGCCTGTGAGCGCCATCGACCGGCCCTCTGTATCTGCTCAGCAGACATGCCCTTAATAGCGGCTGTGGTGGCCGCACCAATCCTAAACAGATGAGAACTGAACCGCGTAGTCAGGACCTGCCACACCCGATGCCTTTTTTAGTACCGATGTGAACTGATACCTAGTGACAGGGGAACCATCGAAATGGCAGAATAGGGGTCCCGCAACTTTGGGTGCACTCGCAGATACTGCACGAGAGAGCTTACGGGACAAACCATGCGTATTGTTTCCGGAGCACCAAGCTGGTTAGTTTTTGAATGACGTAATGTAATGTTAAGTTCCTTATGGCGTTGTCATTGTGACACAATGGTCCATGGTCACAATATGTTTTTTTAATAAGTTCGCAAAGTTTCTACATTTTATTTACAAGCAACACAATGGTGGAATTTTAAAACCATATTTCAACTCAGAAGCAAATGTCCGACTTCATAGCTTGGAAGTCCGAACCAGACTCCCAGGCTACGGGCAGACTGCCCAAGGCACAACATTTTGCTTACGTCATATACACGTGACCTCACCTGGCTAGCTTCGTAGCTCAGGTATTACCCCATTATGTGCTCACGTGAATATGCAAGACCGCATTGTGTTACAGTCATATATAAAACTAAAATTATGTTGACGATCCCCTATCCAAAAGAATCCAACAAATATAATGATACAGGCTGTAGAAAAAGGGATAATTCGTATCTATTGGTGCAACCAATGGGTAGTTTCGAACGTGCAATTCTTAAAATATGTGGTGTGATGGGCATGCGTGTGTCTTTTCCTGCTCGTTGACGGCGGTAGCCTTTAAGGAATTTTATCACTATAAACCGAGTTGACGGATCTGGTGCCGCCTTCCTTTTGCACTTATAGCCGATTGCTGTAGCATATAATCGTGCAGTGGCCGGAGCGCTTGACTGAAGTGACATAAATTAGATGAAGAGTACTATGTTCGAAACTCGGAAAACTTTGATTTTGGTGACTGTTAAGTATTTCCACTAGGCCCATATTATCAGACCACAAGTTCATTTTTTAGCGGAGAAACGAGGGAACCAAATGTATTAGGCTATCCAAACTTGTACTAGCTCTAAAGTTTGTGAATACACATATCATGCTGCGTACAGTCGTCTGCTAAATGCGCGTCCCCCCTTATAGCTTGACAAGCAAAGCTTAATTTACCGGCCAGTGATTATAATTCCCGCAATCTGATTTTGCTGTGCTTTATTATGTAACTTATTGACCTTTTTAAGTCTTAGATTTTTACAGCACTTTTTACTCGAATTGGCATAGTTATCGTGTCGATTTCGAGACCAAGAAATGTTAAACAAGTTGTCGGACGGGCGGATTTTTCCTCCGAGAAAGGAATGAAGACGATTACAAGAATACGTGAACCCATCGACCAAATTACTACAAATATCTGAATCCCAGGGTCCCGTGAATATGAAATCGTCTAAATAATGATTCAAAGATTGTAAGTTGCATGCATCCGATAAGGACGAATGAAGGAATGTTGCCAAATTTTCAAAATGAGCGGGGCGTAGCTGCAACCATAACTCATACTTTTGTCGAAATAGTATATTGCCACCAAATATCATGCAAAGAAGATGAAAATCCGACGGGTGTATAGGTTGCGGATTCATATCCCTTTTCACCATTAAGGCCTTGAACCCTTACTCAAATATCATATCTGCGACTACACCAGAAGTAGAATATTTCACCATATGATACATAACGACGATCAATCCCGTCGTTGACGTTTAGCCCAGGTGGGTAAGAGAGATGTGTGATTAAACGAAAACCACCGGTTGATTTTGGAACCACTCGGCGATAAGGGAAGTTCTAAAATTTGACATAATGGGTATTTTAAAAGGTCATCCATGCGCAACATAGAAGTTTCTTTTTTTATTTATGACCGCGAGTACTTTGGGGTGTAACCCGGCAGACTAAGTTTCTAGGCACGCACGTGACAAATAGCAACCACAGTTCATAATAAATTTCTGACCTGGATTCCAATGAATCCAAGGCTATTCAGCATCTAAACTGCTTGTCATAGTTTAACAATCCAATTCTGCAGCGCTTAGCAGCTGTTCTTATGGTATTCATATATTTTAATAAATCTTGTGGGGTTTTTTTTAGCATGTGCTGATCAAATAAATAGATCAAAAGTGCTTGAGAATTCGGCAAAGAAAATTTGCCTGGAGACACGGGTTTTAGGGTAAGGACGCCCTGGAAGAAAGTGTTACCAGACAGGGGCATCGATAGGCCTTAAAAACTTGTATGCCCGATGGATCTATGTGAGTTTGGGGATAAGTCCTCCTTTCCACCCCAAAGTTTCTTTATAAATAAGAAGCAAAATGGTGAAATTTAGAGAAAAACCAAAAACACAAGTGCATCAATTTTATATGCAAATTACCCACACTTTATTGAATATGCAATGATTAAAATACAATCACCTTGCACATAGTTTAAATAAGCACCGAACTTGCATTGGTAATAATTAAACAAACTTTTGATATATGCTATGTGTTTGAGAAGCTATTAGTTTTATTGCTATATCGGGTTATTTAATGTTGTCATTCTCCAAAAAAGTTGTAGGCCCAGGCCGACAAGGCCTATATGTAGCTACGCCACAGCCAGAAATTGCTGGAAAATCTAGCAACTCGTTATTGTGACGCTTTAAGCAACTTCATCGGGAAATCCTTGTCCCGGCGTAGGACCCTCGATTAGGGCCTTACAACCGGAAAACCTATGTGAAGACACTTGACCTTGAACCTCCGTGCTGACCGTAGCTGATGACGCTGTGACCAATGGCGGGGAAGTTGTCGGCGTTTCC
This sequence comes from Mya arenaria, assembly GCF_026914265.1. Taxonomy (NCBI): domain Eukaryota; kingdom Metazoa; phylum Mollusca; class Bivalvia; order Myida; family Myidae; genus Mya; species Mya arenaria. The sequence continues at coordinate 41,440,775 of NC_069130.1, read as the reverse complement.
CTCGCGATTGGTGTCTCGGGAACCGCCTGCAAAGCCTTCCCGCGTGATTTGGCCGCCAAACGACTCCACCTCGTGGTCTTGTGTGCGTCTGCATAAGACGGGTCTCTGGGTCTTTCTCCATAGCGTGGCATGGCCGGCATCTTTGTTCTTGTATGTTTTTTCAATGAGAATAACGAATTATCAGCAAGAATTTAACAAATGATTTAGTGTAAATTTTAATTGTATTCTATTTATTTATGACCCTCACTTCATTAACCTTTTTTCATTAAACCAGTAACTGTTCATAATTTGATATTCCAACGAGGCGTAGTGTATATATTCAAAGGAATACCTAAGCCGAAAAAAAATGATAATTAGCGATTATTGCTTGAAATATGCAGAAAATGTTCCGTTTAACGTTTTCATTTTCCAAAACAGAAGTTCTTGAGAGAAGATTGATTGTAGAAATGGCTAAACAGAATCGATTCCTGAAGGAGGAATAAAATGCGTTACCGTTTGAGAGAATTTCAGAAAGGAAAAGGAAGTTACGTCATATTTTTTTCGGTACATTATGCATAGGTCACACACAACTGACAGTTGACGTGTGGTTAGTAAATGATGCAGCAATAAAACAGGTTACTGAGAGCAGTAACCCTAAATACTTATAGTGTAAGATAAAAAAAAATCTCATTTACAATATCGTCTCCAAAAACCATTACCGTATATTACTTGTTACTTAATATTGATTACTACATACAGCAAAACAATCAATCACATGTTACTTGATAGTAGACTGTGATTATAAAAAAAAAACAATTTAAAGTTGAGTGGAGTAGAATCCTTCCTAAATGGTTTTGTTTTTTAAATG